>NW_006159942.1:2909505-2914373 GCF_000334495.1 Tupaia belangeri chinensis
TTGGAGTAATAAATGTATACAATACAGTGGCAGGATACAAAATTAACTTATAAAAATCTACAGCATTTCTATAAACAAACAACAAGCAGACAGACAGAACTGAAGAATGTAAATCCATTTACCATAGCCACAAGAAGTATAAGACATTTAGGAATAAAACTAACCAAGGAAATCAAAGACCTCTACAAGGAAAAACTGTGAAAACCTTAAAAAAGGAAATTGAAAAGGACACTAAAACGTGGAAGGAAGGACATCCCATATTTCTGGATGGACAGAATCAATATAATCAAAATGGCAATCCTACCCAAATTAATCTACATGTTTAATGCAATCCCAATAAAATTTCAAGAGACATTCTTCAAAGATCTAGAAAAGACAATCTCATACAATTTGTCTGGAACCATAAAAGACCCCATTTTGCTTAAGCCATCCTGTTCAAGAAGACTGGAGTAGGTGGCATCTCACTTCCTGACCCCAAAATATATTACAAAGCTGTGATAATCAAAAAAGCATGGTGTTGGCACAAAAATAGATATGACGATCAATGGAACAGAGTAGAGACTCCAGAAATGAACTCCAAAACATACAGCCAACTGACTTTTGACAAGGGTACTAGTCAATCCAGTGTGAAAAGGGAAACTTCTTTAGCAAACGATGTTGGAAAAACTGGGTATCCATTTGCAGAAAGATGGATCTGAACCCCTATCTGTCACTATTTAAAAAAATCAACTCTAAATGGATCAAAGATCTAAACCTAAGATGGCAAACTATAAAACTACTGGTAGAAAATACTGGGGAAACTCTGGGAGACATTGGGCTAGGCAAAAACTTTTTAAGCAAGACCTCAAAGCACAGTCAATAATCTCCCAAATAGACAGGTGGGGTTACATCAGATGAAAGAGTTTCTGCACAACAAAGGACAATGTAATTAGTGCAAATTGACAACCCTCAGAATGGGAGAGAATTTTTGTTAACTGTGCCTCAGGTAGGGAACTGATAACCAGAATACACAGGGAACTCAAGCAGCTTACCAGGAATAAAATGATTAACCCAATTAAAAGATGGGAAAATGAGCTGAATAAACAACTCTCTAAGGAAGACATATGAACAGCCAAAAAACATATGAAAAAAATGCTCAACATTCCTCATTATAGAGGAGATGCAGATCAAAACCATAATGAGATACCACCTAACCCTAATCAGAATGACAAAGATTAAAAAAAAACGACAAATAATGGTAAGTGCTGGAGGGGATGTGGTGAAAGGGGAACACTCCTACAGTGTTGGTGGGTATGTAAATTGGTCCATCCACTGTGAAGAATGATATGGAGGCTCCTCAAAGACCTTCAATTAGAACTACCATATGATCCAGCAATTCCACTCCTGGGTATCTACCCAAAGGACAGTTGTGCTCTTGCACAACTATTTTCATTACAGCATTATTCATTATTGCTAAGACATGGAACCAACCCAAATGTCCACAAACCAATGAATGAATTGAAAAATTGTGGCACATATACTCCATGGAATACTATTCAGCCATAAAAAACAACAAGGCCCTGGAATTTGATAGAAAGTGGACAAATAGGGAAGATTTGTTGCTGAGTGAAACAAGTCAGGCTATGAAAGAGAGACATTGTATGTCTCCCTTTAACATATAACGACTGTCCACACCTACGGTAGAAACTGAAAGTCTGGAGAACATAAAGGTATTAAAAATTATAATGAACTCTAAAGAGAAAGTGGAAAGAGAATGTAGGAGGGGAAGAACATAGGAAATTGGGGGGGAAATGGAGAGGTAAGACACTTGTGAGACACAGATAAGGTTTTTCATCTGTTGATGAGGATGTGTACAATAGTCTCAACTGGGCTGAACTGAGGTGTATATCATGCTGGGTAAAGTCTCTTTACAATCTAAATGATGTATAGCAATTTAACGTATGAATAATAATAATAAAATAAATAAAATTAAAAAAAGAAAAGCATAGTACTTAAATTTGTTTAACTAATTTCTAATGTTTTCCACAGTCAATAGGATTAGGATATAAGCCAAGGGCCAGTTGTATTGAGGGGGCTGAGACTGCTGGGGACCTGGACAAGGGCTGATTGAATACAGACTGAGTATAAGGTATTAGTATTGCAAAGTACACTCTCTAACATATAATTTAAACATGAGAGCTTGAGTCAATGAGTGACTGTTTTAAAAGATCCTAATCTCGAGAGAGCCAGAAGATAGCAAACATTTTCTGTAAGCAGGAAAAAAAAGAGAAAAATTGGTAGTTTTGTTCTAGGAGAAGAATTTAACTTTGAGTGTGTCTTCAATGAGTAGTGAAAGCTATATTTAAATATGATTCAACCAGTACTAAAATTCGACTGCGATTGACCTTGCTTTGAAGCTCTCAGATAACATTTTCCTGGGAAGACCTCAGGTTCCCATGTGTTTAGGGAACGTGGGTTGTCACTTTTTTGCAATCTGAAGGGGAAACTTGTCTAGGTCCTCATAATTGTTAAGAGGTGAAGTTGAACCCAGCACTACATATATATAGCAAAGTGTGTGGAAGTAAAGGACTTTGAAGAACATTCAGGACTACAGAATTACGGACTGAAAGACATTGTATTGTTCATAACAAGAATAAAAGCAGAGAAAGAACTTTTTTTTTTTCCTGATGATGGAGGCAGAAGAACAGCAACAGCCATGGATGACAAACTTTTACACAGAATTGCCAAAAGTGGTGTTTCCAGATATTTCAAATTATACATCAGCTTACTAGTACCCCTGAAGATATTCTAATGGTCACAAAAGATGTCATTAAAGAGTTTGCCAATGATGGTATCAAGTACCTGGAACTAAGAAGCACACCCTGAAGAGAAAATGTTACTGGAATGACTAAAAAGACTTATGTGGAATCAATAATTGAGGGTATGAGACAATCCAAAGAAGAAAATCTAGACATTGATGTTAGGTATTCGATAGCAATCAACAGAAGAGGTGGCCCTTCAGTAGCCAAAGAAACTGTTAAACTTGCTGAAGCGCTCTTCGTTTCCACTGAGGATACAGTTCTTGGTCTTGACCTCAGTGGAGACCCTACTATAGGACAAGCAAAAGACTTCTTGGAACCTCTTTTAGAAGTTAAAAAAGCAGGTCTGAAGTTGGCATTGCATCTTTCAGAGAACTCTGTTTGACCTCAAACATCAAAAGTCAGTTCCATCTTATGATCGATATCATTTCGGATTCTGGTACAGCATTGCCCATCCTTCTGTGGTCTGGATATACATACATGCACTTACAGACCCCTATTTAGACTGTTGCAGAAAATGACAGTAAATAAGAAAAACAAAAAAGTTGTTCTTTTAAAAAAATAATTTCCTTATATGTTTTGAAATGTTTTTGTTTATATTGGCAGACTGATGATAAGGGTGTTTTTGCAACACACCTTTCTCAAGAATACCGGCTAGCAACTGAGACATTTAATTTGACTCAGTCTCAGGTGTGGGATCTGTCTTACAAATCCATCAACTACATCTTTGCATCTGAAAGCACCAGATCTGAACTGAGGAAGAAGTGGAATCATCTGAAGCCCAAAGTGTAAAATTCGTAAGCTATAATGAGGTGAACTTTTGACTATGTGTTGTGTTCAAGATCTCCCTGCCATATTCCACTTAGGAAACCATCCACCATACCCTTTGAAGTATAGCAGTCAAGTACCATGAGTTCTACCACCAGCACCTACATGTGTGAGGTACTTAGGAAATATGTCTTCATTGACAAGCAGGCTCTGAGGTCTTCCATAGTTCACCACCATGCAATCTGCTGGACTTGAATGTTGTTGTTAACTAAACTCCCCATTCTATCAATGGTTTTATGACTTAGAAGTCCTTCCCCATTGGTGATTATAAAACTTCAGGAAAATCAGGATAATTACTCATCAGGAAAAGTTTGGGCCAAGAGTTGTGCAATTGACCTGGAATATGGTTTTAGTGCCTACACTAAAGTTTCTCTCAAATGTTGCTTCCTCATTACTATTTAAAACTCTCAAATGCCAGCTTTGGGGAACCAGAGATTTGTGAGGCGTAAGAAATACTCAGGTGCTTGGTGGTTCGTCCTTAGTATGAATTATTGGAATATAGATCTCACTATACAGAATGGAGGTGAATGTCTTTTAGTTTTGTACTGTATTTAGGGAAGATAATCAATAAAACATTTCTAAATTGAAAAAAAATATGATTCAACCTTTTCTGGTAGAAGATCCTTGCAAAAGTTTGCTAGAACTCTGGGGTTCAATAGATCTCCTAACATACTGTAGAACTACCCAGGAATCTGAGACCGTTTTGGATGACCCTATATAGCAGGGTTACAGGTGAGCTCCAATTAGCCATGTACATTGGGTACCAGCTTTAGAGTTCACTGATGGAATAGGATTCCTGTCTTAGGATCTCTCAGTGTTAAATTTCTCAACTCATGCATGCTGGCCTGTGGAAAACATGCATTATATTAATATTATATTATATTATATTTGGCCTACAAGTTAAAACAAAAAAAAAGAAGTCACAACCACTTTACTGAGGTATAATTCTCATGCAAAAAGCTGTACTTATTTAATGTATAAAACTTGTTCAACAAAGTTTAAAAATTAGTTTTTAATATTTAAATATTGGGGGAATTCATAAAAAAACTTAGCTTTTGAATTTTTATGAAACAGAAGAAACTGGCAACATTCGTGCTGCATTTCTGTACAAGTACTGGTTAGAGCTGAGCAGCTGCTACCCCTTTAGATGAGGCACAGAATATCCAGTTCTTTGCATGTCTCTCCTCTCCTCTCCCAGCCTGCTTTATTCACAGCCATTATCAGCCTGTTCTCTACCTCTGC
>NW_006159942.1:2914618-2921570 GCF_000334495.1 Tupaia belangeri chinensis
ATGCCTGCTCCCTAGAGGAAGTCAAATACTGTTCACACTGATTTGTGTATGTTGGGCTGGTGATGTACTATCCTTTGCTCTCATCAGAAAGTTTCAGAATTAGAGAACTGAATGGGCATATAGCTTCCAGGGAAGATCTGACTTACTGCCCTCCCATCTCTCTGAAAGGAACCAGGGAGTGGCAGACAAGTGCTTAAATGGAAATTAGGAGCTCATTGAAAATTATAATTTCTAGAAAAACAACAACATGCAACCCTCCCACAACTAGGAATGTTTTCATGGAAATAATATTTGATAGAGTATCTTATATTCCAGTACCAGCCTTGTTGTAACCAGCAGTGTGACTTATATATAACATTAAACTCACAAAACCTGTTTTCAAGTATGTAAATAAAGACATTTAAAAAGACTCCACAATGTCCCTATCACCACTAACATTTTATTATTCCATGCAGAAGTTTATTATCCTTAATTTTGAGCTATTATATTCTCAACAATATCTAGAAACTTCTGGTCTTCTAATCCTTAAAGGAGGATATACAGGGATGATTTTATATCAAACCAGGACAGCAACTTCCTGATGCATGTTCTTGTTAACAGACTGCCAGCATTACCAGAGTGAGCACTTTATCTAGGAATCTGAGACTACAGGTTTCAATAAAGCAATCTGTGAAATTCAGTAAATGTTTTTCAGCATTAGTTTTTGATGTCAAATAGCAAGACTTGCTTCGGCACTTACTTTAATATGTGCTCCAAATCAAGGTTTCTAGCCAGGTAGTTTCTATCTGGCATGTGTTTTGTTAGCATTTTTCTTCTCACAGTACTCAAAATGTTCTTTTATCATAGTAAGGGTAAGAAAACATTGCTTAGGTTGTGTTTATTTACTAGCATAAATATTCTGACAACTGTAATTTCTGTTTGGTTCCTTTCAAGGCATCTTCTTATTACAGCCAGAAAATATACCTTTTAATGCTATCTAGATAGAACTGCTGCTCCAAATCAACACTGAATTAATCTATGTTGTGTTTTCAAAGATCTACCATTATGTATGACTTCCTCAATAGGGAATAGAGCAGAGCTGAGGCATCTAGCACTTTCTGGCATTAAAATTCTGGCTATGGCCTTTCTTAGAGGTGTAAAACTGTGCACATCGCTCAATACCTGAGAGATTATTTCTTATTGTAAATTCTGGTAATGTTTAAATATTTTAGTTTATTTATGAGCTTTTGTGATAATTAAATGAGATAATGTTGAAAGTGTTTACTTTAGAACTAGTACTGGTAGTTAATAATAACAACAATAACTGCTCATACTGCTACAAATACAAATTTCAGAAAACTGGTAAAAATGGGTAGGATAAACTTTTTTTCCAAACTCTGAAAATTAAACAAAGACTTATAGCACTTATAGCAATCTGAGAAGTGTTTACTAATAATAAAGAAAAATAATAAACTCTGTGGCATTTAAACGTGCCCTATTCCCACTCCCTCTACCCAGCTGCACGATAGCTCTGAAAATTAGCAATCCACAATTGCCATGAAAACCAGCCAACCAGCTACCTATTAGCCAGCAAAGTGGGCAGACAGGTTTTGAACTACTTTAAAATCCGAGTCCCAGAGATCTGCCATTATTTGTCATATTTGGTGGTTTTCTTGTAGACCCTGTTGGCCAGCCTCCTTATTAGAATTCACCAAATTTGAACTGCCTTTCTATGAGGATGCTAATTGAACAAAACAAAACAGAAAAGAGAATTTTTTTAAAAACATTGTGATTGCCTGAAGTGGTGAATAAGTCAGAGGGAAAATAAGCCAAACAGAAAAAGGAAAAATTTGGAAATGAGAGACTCCTAGGGAGAAATAAGGTCTAACATGGGGCCAGCAGGTGGTGTGAGGGCTAAGGTGCTAGGCATAGTTGACTGTGGTTCGAGTCTTGGATCTGATGGCTTAAAAACCACACCAAGAGCATGCGCATGTGTGCCCCAAATCCCAGAAGAATGGAGAAGAGATTGCAGTGTGGCCATCCCCCCAGAGAGTGATTTCTCACTTTCTCTCTCTCTCTCTCTGTCTGTTTCTCTCTGGTGAGCACATGTATCCCATGACAAAAGAAAACAAACAAATAAACAGTACCTTAGAAATAAAATAAAATAAAATATAAAATAAAAAAGGAAGTGTGACATCATCTCAGGAATCTAGAAAATCACATGCATGTGTTATGTTGTGCGCATACGCAAAGATCTGCACAAACTCAGGAAAGACCTGTAAAGGACCTAAGCTCTTCTAGCAGGTTGACCTTGAGGCTCTGTGCAAGCAGAAATTAAAGCTGTCTGGTTATTAAGGTGTGCCTCAATATGTACGTATCGTTTCCTCAGAAAAGACTCAGAGATGTTGGTCCTAGGCATCAAATGAAAGGTCTGTCTAATGATTAGCCTGCCAGTAAACCAACTAAGTAGAGACTTCAGTGACCACATATGACAAATAATACTGACTCCAAAGAATTATTTCAGAAAAGTAATAAAATGAATAATAACCATAAAATCCCCACAACAACCAAGAGTAATAAAAAAAAAGCTATGGGAGGCAGGGATATGATTTGTAGAGTTACTATATTATATTATTTAATATGCCTGCTTAAAGACAGAAAATTATGAGACAAGCAAAGAAACAACAAAGTATGGTTCATACAATAAGTAAAGCAATTGGTTGAAGCTGTCTATGGGAAGACCATCTTTGGTAAGAGGGTAGTCTTACCAAAGACTTTACATCAGCTATTCTAAATATGTTCAAGGAGCTAAGGAAACCATGCCTAAAGCACTGAATGCAAGTATGAGAATGATATATTATCAAATACAAAATATTAATGAAAATACATAAATTATAAAAAGGACCACAAAGAAATTCTATAGTTTAACAGTTACTGAAAAGACAAATTCATTAAAGGGGTACAATCTTCTGCTGATATTAACAGCAGAAGAATTAGAAAAATTGAAGCTAGATCATTTGAGATTATTTATTATAATTTGAGAATTAGAAAGAAAAAAGAAGAGTAAAGAGAAAATAGTCTCAGAGACCTGTGGAATATTGTCAAACATCATCACATGAAAGTCTTAAAGGAAAAATAAAGAGAGAAAGGGGCAGAAAGAACATTGGAAGAAATAATGAAAACGTTCGGCTACATATCCAAGAGTCTTAATGAATTTTCAGTAGGGTAAAATTAGAGGTCTACTCTTGGACACATAATAAAGAATAGCTATAATACAGAGAACTATTGAGTTGTCAGGAAAGTCATGACACATTTTTGCATAGAAAAACAGAAAAATATGCCATGACTTTTTTGATGACCCAATATTATGTTTTCTAAAACTGATAGGAAAGCAATTTTTTTTAATGTTGACGAGTCTAAACAAATTTATGTAAAATAAGCAAAATAGTGAAGCTGGTTATGGTAGAGTATCTGATAAAATTTATCTTTAAGAATAATAACAAATATGATTTATCTTCTGTTGCTTGAATTTTTCATTTTCCTCTTTTTCCTGTTTTATTCTGTTAAAGTAGAAATTGTTGTGAATAGATGGATCTGTAAAAGAATGGGAAAAGGTCAAAAGAATAGCAGTCACTTGCTCTTGAAATTCCACATGGGATCTGGTCACCAAGAAATTGTAATTCAGAAGCTGATATTAAATGCAAAAGTTTGGTATTCTCTGAAGACACACTGTGACATTTACCTTATTTAATAAGTTTAGAAATGCAAGGTCAACCTTGGAAAGAATGTTTATGTCCTTTTAAATATTATATAACTCTAGATGAATATTGATTCTTTGGGTAAGGCTACTTATTCTCAAAGGTGTGGTTTCATTCAGATACTAATAAATGATGCCACTTGCAAACCTCAAGAAATGTATTTTGAGTTCTTACTATCTACTTTGGTATAGAAGATAGGAAAAAATCTCTACTTTCATGCAGATTATATTCTAGTGGAGAAGACAAAAATATATACTTGCCATGGAGTGAATAAGAGAAGTTTGATGGAGACAAGACCAGATATAAAATTTGCAGTATCCAGTAAAAAATAAAAATGTACAGCCCTTGTTAAAATATTACTAAGAATTTTAAGATAGCAACAGTTGCACACTGACCAAGTGTGGGGCCCTTGTAAGCACTGGCCTGTGTGAGTTCTCTGGTAGTAGGTCTGTGAAGCCAGGCATGGAGTTAAGTGCTATGAAGAAAGTAATGCAGGTTAGTTGAGTTGATTAAAATCAGGTCAGTTGACTGAAGAAGGGCTACTGAGAGAGAGTTTTGGACCAGCAGGTGGTATGGTGGTTAAGGAGTTGGACCCTGTTCAAGTCTTGGACCCAGTGGCTTAAAAATCATATCAGGCACATGTGCATGTGTGCCCAAAATCCTGGAAAGGGAATCCAGAAGAAGGGATTATAGTGTGGCCACTCTCTCACAAGGTGTATGTGTGGGGGTGATTTCTCGCTTACCATCTATCTCCTCTCTCTGTCTCTCTCTGGTGAGTGTACACATTCTATGACAAAACAAAACAAAACACCCTTAAGCAAAGAGAGTTATTTATAATTATTATTATTATTTTATACATTCAATCACATATACATCATTTAACTTGTAAAGATAATTTACCCAACATGAAATTCACCTCAGACTAGTCCAATTGAAAACACTATACAAGTTATTAACAGGTAATAAACTATTTCTGTGTCCAACACATGCCTTACTTCTTCATTTCTTTCTCCCTATTTTCCCTAAAAAATACACTCTCCCCCTTCCCCATCCTCCTTCCGCACTGTCTCCAATGTCCATAACTATTTTCTATGCTTTTCTGTCCTCCATTCTTTTAGTCTCTACCATGAAAGAGTTTAAATTACTTAAAAATACAACTTTTTTTATCCAAATAACTATATATTTTGTTAATACTTAGGTGAATCTCTATGTATGTTAGACCATTAAGTCTTTCTTTTTTTTTTTTTTTTTTTTTTAGTGCAGCTAGTAAGACATGGTTTATACGCATGCTCCCATTAAACTAATAAGATGTTGTACTTGTGTGTGGAAATCAACTCTGCCTTTTTACTCAGCAAGTTCGTTCTGTCCTCTACCAGGCTTCTGACCTGAACTATGCCTGTAAATTCACAAAGCCTCTCTATAATGGGAAGGAGGAAGCACAGCATTTAAAGTTGCTGTGGGGATGCAATAAGAGGGTCTTAGTTCAGTGTGCTTAGTACAGTGCCAGGAACGTAACAGAAATTCAAGCATGTTTATTACTGGCAAAACTAAGTATTATTGCTGCTTAATTTCTTATAAATTCTCTATGCTCAGGAAAATTTTCACTTTCTTTTACTAGTGTTACTAAGAAATAGATTTATGTATCTTGACTATTCATGCTCGCTCATCAAATCCTTCCAAATTTTGACATTTAAAGAATAAATAGAACACTAGGGAACCAGCAGTTAGCGTAATGGCTATGTCGCTGGACTCCCACGTAGTCAACTGCGGTTCGCGTTCCGGACCCGGTGGCTTAAAACTCACACTGGGCACATGTGCGTGTGTGCCCAAGATCCCGAGAGGAGAATGGAGAAGAAGGGATTGCGGCGTGACCATCCCCTCTGGGGGGTGATTTCTCGCTTTCTGTCTCTCTGTCTCTCTCTGTCTGTCTGGCGAGCGCACGCGCCCTACAGCAAAACCTCTCAAAAAAAAAAAAAAAGAATAAATAGAACACTTCATGAAACAAAAAGCACAAATAAAATATTCTCGATACATTTGTTGCTTGCTTTTGGTGATTGAGAATTACTGATATTGTGGAATTTTAATTCAATTACTAATAATAAACTAGGTAGTCTTTGAAAAAAAGTAGTTTACCTCTAAGAAAACTTCAATGTTTTGAAGCTCTTGTTCTTATACTTTGCTGTTTTATCTTTCCTGAAAAAAAAAAAAAAAATTGGCAGATGAGGAAAATACACTTTTTCTTGGTTTCTATTGATTTATGTATTTGAGGATGGATGTTAGAGTGTGAAGTAACAGTGTAAGGAATTTTAAATTAGGTCAGATAAAAGCTAACTGATATGAAGCTACTAAATAGAGATTCTATAATAGATGTGATGTTGCTGCCTAAAAAGTTAGAAGGATTTAACCATTTGGCAAAATGAAGCATGAACCAAAATGATGAAACATGGACCAAAATGTGGTGTACACTAAACAAAATTGAAATGCCAGAAATTCGGGACCAGCAGTTGAGGTAATGGCTATGTCGCTAGACTCCCATGTAGTCCACTGTGGTTCGCGTCCCGGACCCGGTGCCTTAAAACTCACGCAGGGCACGTGTGCGAGCATGCCCAAGATCCTGAGAGGAGAATGGAGGAGAAGGGATTGTGGCGTGGCCATCCCCCCTGTGTTTGATTTCTTGCTTTCTATCTCTCTGTCTCTCTGTCTGTCTGGCGAGCACATGCACCCTATAGCAAAACCCCCTCTCCCCCCCAAAAAAAGAAAGAAAAGAAAGAAAAAAAGAAGAAATACCAGAACTTCATTTGGTATGCTGTAGAGGAAGGTGGCTACAAGATGGAGGATCTTTTGCACAACCAAAAACCAGGTCACAATGCCAAATGGGCCTCTTTAAGTTCCAGAGGGTATATATTTCTTTTTTTGGCTGTTCTATTCTGTGCTATTCACCAAGTGCCTGAAAAACTGCTAGTCTTGAGTGGAACTCAGAACAAGAAATGGCTCTACTACAGTACCATGCTGCCATATAAGCAGCTACCCCTGGGCCTAAGGAGCCAGTGGATTGTATGGTTCTCAAAGTGTCAGACATAGAGAGACGCTGTTGGGAGGCTTTGGCAGGTCCCTCTAGTTGAATCATAATGCAGAACCTTAAGATTGTGAAGGAAAGTGAGGCCATTCTCTATGGATAACTACTCTCCCTTTGGATTTTTTTTTTTTTTTTTTAT
>NW_006159942.1:2922384-2950893 GCF_000334495.1 Tupaia belangeri chinensis
GTGCTTAGGGAGCCAGTGGATTGTATGGTTCTCAAAGTGTCAGACATAGAGAGACGCTGTTGGGAGGCTTTGGCAGGTCCCTCTAGTTGAATCATAATGCAGAACCTTAAGATTGTGAAGGAAAGTGAGGCCATTCTCTATGGATAACTACTCTCCCTTTGGATTTTTTTTTTTTTTTTTTATGTTCTCCTGGGCCTTATTAGGGACGAAATACTTAATTATATGGTACCAAATTATCTTGTGACTTGAATCTCTCCAAATGAACTGGCTGCTGCCTGATCCGTCAAACATAAAGCTGGGTGTGCACACCACCACTGCATTATGAAATGACAGCTGTATAAAGATCAGGCTTCAGCAGGCACTGGAGGCACAAGTTACATGATGAAGGGACCCATATGTCCTGCTCCGGTTATATTACTTTCTTTCTCCTACTCTGCTTCCAGTGGCCTCTCTAGAACATTTACTACCAGTTGACTGAGAAAGAAACACTGTATAACTTGTTCTAATACATAACAGGCAGGGATCACCTGAAAGTGGACAGCTAGAGTGCTATAATCCTTTTTGGAATATCTCTCCAGGATAATGCTGAAGTGAAATTCTCCCAGCAGGAAGAACTTTAAGTGATACAACTGGTTGTTCACTTTTCTTAGTAGGAGAAATGATCAGAAGTACAAATGTATGCAGATTCACAAGCTGTGGACAGTGGTTTGGCCAGATCATGAGAGAGTTGGAAGGAATATTAGAAAATTAATGGCAAGGAGGCCTGTGGAAGAGATAGATTTGGAGAAGTTCAAATCACATGATGGCATCAGAGGCATGTGTTCTTACTAGAGTATACATTTATTCTGGATACAGATTTGCTTTCCCTGCATGCAGTGCTTCTGCCAAAACTACCATCTGTGCACTTACAGAATGCTGTTTTCACCATGATGATATCCCACATGGTATTGTTTTTGCTCAAGGAATTCACTTTATAGCATATGAAGTATGGTAATAGACCCACGGTCAAGGAATTCTCTGGTCTTATCATGTCCCTTTTTATCTGGAAGATGCTAACTTGATAGAAATAATTATATGCATTATCCTTAAGAAGGTAGGTTGATATAAATAATGTAATGGCCTTAGGAAAACTCAGGTTTGATGCCATATATGTGGCAATATTTTCTATGGCTGGGATAGTGTCCTCTAAGAGGCTGTGTACAATGGTTTGGCCAGATCAACATTATAACAACATTATATAAGTGTTTCATATATAATGTTGTTTCTCCTGTAGCAAGAATTCAAAGGCCTGAAAGAACTAAGTTCTTCTAGTGAGGTTCCACACTCACTCTTACCCCCCGATCCACGAGCAGTTTTTTTCCTTCCCCAATCTTATTTTCTACTGGTCTAGCAGTCTTACTTCCAAAGGGAGGAATGCTTCCTCCAGCAGAGACAAAAATAATCCCACTGAACTAGAAGTTAAGACTAGCACTCTGCCACTTTGGGTTCCTCATGCCTCAGAATCAGCAAAGAAAGGAGTTGCTATTCTTGCTGGGATGTTCACACTGATTATGGAGAAGAACCTGGGCTGCTACTACATAGTGACGGTAAAGAAGAGTATGTCTGATAACAAGAGATCCCCTAGGGTATCCCTGAGTATATGGTGTCCTGTAATTAAAGTCAATGGAAAACTATTGGGTCATTGGGAAAGTCATGACACATTTTTGTATAGGAAGACAGAAAAATACGTTATGACTTTGCAATGACCTAATACAACAAATAAATTTAGGCAAAACTGCTAAATGACTCAGATCCTCAAGGAATAAGGGTTTAGGCCACCCCAGCAGGCAGAGAACAACCAACTGAGATGTTTATTGAGGGCAAACAGGATATGGAATAAGTAGTGAAAGAATAGGGTTATAAGTTATAACCATATGAATAGTTGCAGAAGTGAAGACTATGATAGGACTATTTCTTATTTATTTTGTTATTAATATGCCTGTGTGGGAGTTTCATGTATATATAGTTCATGCAGTAGTCGATTTTTGTTTTCAGTTTATATGTTCTTCCTATTTCTTCCTGCTAAGTAATTTTATTTTTCTATGTGCTATGGTTTGGATATGGTTTGTTCCCCAAAGGCCCTTTTTAAACATTTTTTAAAATTTAATTTTATTTATTACTATTATTTTAATTTGCTATAGGGCACATGCGCTCGCCAGAGAGAGACAGAGTGAAAGAGAGAGAGAGAGAGAAAGCTGTCAGTTCTGAGAGTTGAACCGCGGTTAGCCATGTGGGTGTCCAGCACCTTAACCAACACACCACCTGCTCATCCTGTCCCAAAGATTCTTCTGTGGCAGCCTTGGTCCTCAATGTAATGGTGTAGAGAGAGTGTTGAGAGACAGTGGGACCTTTATGAGGTGGAGCCTGCTGGTTGGTGTTTGGATCATGGAAGCACCAGCCTCACAAATAACTTAATTCATCTGTCTGTGAGGGAGTGAGTTCTTGCTCTCAGTCAAAAGGGTTAGTTCACAAGAGAACCAGTAAAGGATTATTATAAAAGTAAGATGGCTGCCCACAGGTCTCTCTCTCTTTGCCCATGCCTGCTAACTTTTCTCCACTATCTTGTGACACAACAGATGCCAGCTGGATGTTGACCTTACACCTTTGGACTTTTCAGCCACCAGTCATGAGGCAAATAAACCTTTATTCTTATTAAACCACCTAGTCTAAGGTATTTCTGTTTAGTGACAGAAAATGGACTAGAGCACTATGGCATACAGAATCTTTTTCACTCTGTTAGTTTTAAGAAGCAAATAGCAAGTTGACTATTTTAATTGATTTGCGTTGGGAAAGGAGTAAATATTAAAATAATTACCACATAGTATTTAGAAAGATTTTGTTTTTCTTTCACTTCAACCACTGTTTCCTCTGTGTATCTGTGCTTGTATCTTTCAGCTCATAAACTGTGAAGGACCTACTGAGACTTGAACCTTTTGCAGTCAATTACTTCAGGATTTTTAAGATCATGGTTGAGGAATAGGAAAAGACTTACATACCTATTCTTTGGCTATCCCTCAATTTTAGCCTCATGATTGAGAGAAAGGCAAAAGACTATGCTGGTGATTCTAGAATTTTAGAATTTAGAAGATGGTAGTTAAACTTTACAATTTTGTTGTTGTTGCTAGATGGAAGGAGGTTTGGGATGACATCAGAGTCTATTTTGCCCTGGGCTTGAAACCACAGCCAGGATTCTAGAGCAAGGACCAAGATGAGTATTATTGCCTCTTGGATCCAACAAGGGGAGTAAATCCTTCTCTAAGGATGGCTATCCAAGGTAGCCGGGACTGCTTTCCACAGCAGATGGTGGTGAGAAAAGCCAAAGAAAAACTGCTGGGGATTCTGCTCTCTGTTCATGTGGTGCAGAAACCTCCACCATCATGCTTTGGTGATTTGATATTTCTTTTTTTTTCTAGAGATTTTTCTATAGGGTGTGTGTGCTTGCCAGAGGTACAGAGAGATAGAGACAGAAAGTGAGAAATCAGCCCCAAGGAAATGGCCACACCACAATCCCTTCTCCATTCTCCTCTCCAGATTTGGGGGATGCACACATATGCACCCACTGTGAGTTTAGCCACTGGGTCTGGGACTCAAACTGCAGTTGACTATGTGGGAGTCCAGTGATATAACCATTACACCATCTGCTGGTCCCAATACTTTTTTTCTTTTTCTTTATTTTAAATGGAATTAAGTTAATGAGGCAGCATATAGTATTTCTTGACAAAAACCACTATGAGAATTACACCTGACCTGTGGAGCTGCTCCTGCTGTGTCAGCAATGTTTTTTCGAAAATAGTCTAAAAAATAATTATTTATTTAATTTTATTTATCATTATTATGATTATTATTTTAAAATTTGCTGCAGGACATATGTGCTTATGAGAGAGAGCTAGAGAGAGATAGAGAAAGATAGAGAGAGAGAGAGAGAGAGAGAGAGAGAGAGAGAGAGAGAGAGAGAGAGAGAGAGAGAGAGAGAGAGAGAGAGAGAGAAAGAGAGAAAGAAAGCCACCAGGTCTGGGACTCAAACCACACTTGACCATGTAAGAGTCCAGCCCCTTTAACCACCACATCATCTACTGGCCCCAGAAGAAAAGATTTTTTTTTTTTTCCATTTACAGTCTTGATTTAGATTAATCTTTCAGGCACTGAGGGCTTGTAGGTTTAAAATGATCATACTTTTAAAATCTCACTAGTCAAAAGCACGTGGGCTCATTTTGTGAATACGGCCTTACAACTGCATTCTTGTATGTGTGTCATTTTCGAGGTGGATTTTGATGATTCATGACACATACAAATGTGTTTCAGTTATTCAGTAGAAAAATTCAAGGCTCCCTAATGATTGGAGAAACTAATGTAATATGCTTCAGGTAAAAATTCTCAGGGTAAGTATATAAATGGTTAAAAGCTTATCTCTGTGACTCTCCAATTCTAGGCTTCTAGTACTCTGAAATACCCAAAAGTACTCCAACATCTGTCATTATATTTTGAAAGGATAGCCATGGGCAAGACTTTTTCTTTTCTTTAATATATTTTTCTTATATGTTTTTTCCTAACGGTAACATTAGCTGTTGTCTCTTGAAGCTTATGCTATTTTCAGATGAATGTGACCTTTCTATAAACCCTCAGGAATACCTGAATAAAAACAGTTTATCATTGGACTTTGCCATTCTCTGTTTTCTCCTGAAAATACACATGCAAGCTGAAAACTGTCATTCAACACCCATTGTGTGCCATTTCTGTCCTAGACTAAGTCCAAGCACAGGCAGTTGAGTGAGTTCTGGTGTTTTTAATGTATGAATTCTCTGAAATTTTATTTTATCTATTTTATTTTATTATCTTATTTCATTTTTATTTTATTTTAGAAAGAACCTTGCTATGTCGCAATCTTCCTGCCTCAGCATCCTAAGTAGCTCAAACTAAAGGCACACGCCACTGGACACAGCTTTGGTGGGCTGGAAATCAAATCCAGGTCTCCCATTTGGCCTTGGCTTGCCAAGTAGCAGTACCTACCAGCATGGACCAACCTGTGGAACAGGGTGGTTGGACCAGGGAATAAGTTTAATTTCTGCTTGCTATATATGCAAGCTTAAGTCTGTAAGTCTTCCCTCAGGATCTAATTAACAGTCCTTATTTGTAAATATTCACTGACTAATTACTCTGTGACACACACAGGACAAGGCATGGTGTGAGTTGATTCTGAACTTAGACATGGAAATTTAGAGAATAACCTTATATTCTTTTTTTTTCCTTTTTAGTATTTTTGTTTGTTTATTTTGTCTTGTTTTAGCCCTACGTGCATAGATTTGCCATAGAGAGAGAGGAGGAAAGTGAGAAATTACCATCAAGGGGGAATGGCCTTGCCACAGTCTCTTCTTCATTCTCTTCTCAGGATTTTGCATTCATTTACATGCACCTGGCCTGATTTTCAAGCTGCCAAGTCCGGGACTCAGACTCCTATTAGTCATGTAGGAGTCCAGCACTTTAACCATCTTGCCACCTACTTGGCCCCTCTTACGTTCTCCTTAACCAAGGGAAACTATTACACCTTTTTCACTTTTTTTATCTCTCATGCCTTTAATTACAACATTGAAATAACTGACCTAATTCATGGAGATTAAAGAATTTTTAAGGTCATTCTTAAACACTCTTGTCTTTCAGTATGAGCTACATAATAAAGGGTGTATGTAAATGATAAAAATGTAGAATGGTGCCTGGAACATGAAAATCTCTCAGTCATTAAGTTGTAAGTTATACATGGTGTTAACTAGAGGAAATAGTTATACTGGGTTGTTGAAAAGTCCAAGACATATTTTTTAGGTTTCTCAAAGGTTATTTATTTATATAAAAAAAATAATGAATCAATGATATAGTGCCCATTTGTTTGATAACCTTTTGCCATCTTTCAAAGAGCTCCATAATTCCTCATTCATAGAAGGATCTGCTTTTATTAGTACAAACTGAACAAGGTGCTGATTTACAGCCTTATCTGAATTGAACATCATACCATGCAAAGAGTTTTGAATAGAGCAAAACAAGTGGGAGTCTGACACCACAAGGTCAGATGAGCATGGTTGGTATAGCAACACATCCCTTCCAAGCTCCAATAATTATTTTTTGAGAGATTTTTGCTATAAGGGATGTATGCTCACAAGAAGAAAACAAAGAGACATAGAAACAGAAAGCAAGAAATCAGCTCCCAGGAGTGTCTGCTTGCTATATATGCAAGCTTAAGTCTGTAAGTCTTCCCTCAGGATCTAATTAACAGTCCTTATTTGTAAATATTCACTGACTAATTACTCTGTGACACACACAGGACAAGGCATGGTGTGAGTTGATTCTGAACTTAGACATGGAAATTTAGAGAATAACCTTATATTCTTTTTTTTTCCTTTTTAGTATTTTTGTTTGTTTATTTTGTCTTGTTTTAGCCCTACGTGCATAGATTTGCCATAGAGAGAGAGGAGGAAAGTGAGAAATTACCATCAAGGGGGAATGGCCTTGCCACAGTCTCTTCTTCATTCTCTTCTCAGGATTTTGCATTCATTTACATGCACCTGGCCTGATTTTCAAGCTGCCAAGTCCGGGACTCAGACTCCTATTAGTCATGTAGGAGTCCAGCACTTTAACCATCTTGCCACCTACTTGGCCCCTCTTACGTTCTCCTTAACCAAGGGAAACTATTACACCTTTTTCACTTTTTTTATCTCTCATGCCTTTAATTACAACATTGAAATAACTGACCTAATTCATGGAGATTAAAGAATTTTTAAGGTCATTCTTAAACACTCTTGTCTTTCAGTATGAGCTACATAATAAAGGGTGTATGTAAATGATAAAAATGTAGAATGGTGCCTGGAACATGAAAATCTCTCAGTCATTAAGTTGTAAGTTATACATGGTGTTAACTAGAGGAAATAGTTATACTGGGTTGTTGAAAAGTCCAAGACATATTTTTTAGGTTTCTCAAAGGTTATTTATTTATATAAAAAAAATAATGAATCAATGATATAGTGCCCATTTGTTTGATAACCTTTTGCCATCTTTCAAAGAGCTCCATAATTCCTCATTCATAGAAGGATCTGCTTTTATTAGTACAAACTGAACAAGGTGCTGATTTACAGCCTTATCTGAATTGAACATCATACCATGCAAAGAGTTTTGAATAGAGCAAAACAAGTGGGAGTCTGACACCACAAGGTCAGATGAGCATGGTTGGTATAGCAACACATCCCTTCCAAGCTCCAATAATTATTTTTTGAGAGATTTTTGCTATAAGGGATGTATGCTCACAAGAAGAAAACAAAGAGACATAGAAACAGAAAGCAAGAAATCAGCTCCCAGGAGTGATGGCCATGCCACACTCCCTTCTCCAGTCTCCTCTCAGGAGTTTGGGTACACATGCACATGCACCTACTGTGTGTTTTATTCAAGTCTGGGAATTGAATAGCAGTTGACTATGTGGGAGTCCAGCAATGTAACCATTACACCATCTGCTGGTCCCAAGCTCCAATAATTTTTGATGGGTGATCAAATTTGTGTATGGTCTTATGTTTTCATGATGGACCACAATTCCTTTACAATAAACGAGCTCTGGTGCTTCTGGATGATGGATTCATTCAAACTGTCCAACTGCTGACAGTACACATTTGAATTGATTGTTTAGTTCCTTGGTAGGAGCTCAAAAAACACACTTTCAAAATCCATCCACACTGAGAGCATAAGCTTCCTCTGATGAATAAATGCTTTCACAGTCATTTGAGGTGAATCATCACACGGGTACCAAGACTGTTTGTTCACCACATTGTTGTAAACAATCCACTTCTCATCACCAATTATCAGTCACTTCAAAAAAAGAATAATTTTTTTCTCACATTTAATGAGCATATCGCAGATATTTATACATACTGTCAAATGAATTTCTTTGAGTTCATAAGGAACACAAATATTGAGCTTCCTTACATATTCCAACTTCTTTAGGTGGTGGTGAACACTCGAATGATGGGTGTTCAATGTTTCTGCAATCTCTCAAGTCGTGTAGCCCAGGTTTGACTCGATCAATGCCTTTATTTTGTCGTCATCAACTTTGGTGGTCCTCTTTTACCATGGTGAGTTTTTGAGATCAAAATCAGTAGCATGGAATTTCATGAAGCAACATTGGCACTGATGTTCTTGTAGAGAACTGTCACTGTAAATGTAACGCAACTTTTCGTATGGCTTGACGCCTGTTCTTTCCTTTATGGCAAAAATGCAGTTTGGTCTTTCATTTTTAACTTGTAAAGTCTCCAAAACTCAATCAAATTACTTAACTGTTCTTTAGAATGACGCTAGAACTATCAACTGTCAAATGATTAGCAAAACATAGATGTGAATGACTCTAACATTTCCAAAAATGAACTCATGTCTGTTGCAAAAATGCATCACGACTTTTCCAACAACCCAATAGAAAATGCACATAATGGTGTACCTGGTGCCTATGGAGTGTTAAAGAGTGTCACATATGTGAGAATAAACACAATATGAAAAGGAAAGTTTCTCAGGAGGGTAAGCTTACTATGGCCCTTTACAAAAAAATTTCAGTGGGAAGAGTTGGTAAGTTCTGTGAATGAATTGCCTATATTACCACTATCTACTCAATTTAACAATCTGTAAGTACGTTTATTTAATTCTAATTAAATTTAATTCATTACACTAGATAGATTTATGGCATGTCATCTATGCTCTCTTTAGAATAATTTTTATAATCTTTTCCATTTTGAGGGAACTGAGACACGAAAAATTTTTTTTTCCCTTAGATGGCATAGCATTTACATAGTGCAACTGGTTTGGTCACCCTTGCTCCTACACTGTGACAATCTGAGGGATTCAAAAATTAATTTTGACTTGCAGTATTTTTTTAGTGAGTATTATAATTTTGAGGTAATTTATTTTTTTAAATGTATTTTTATTTCAATTTTTTTATACATTCAATCTCATGTTACTTAGGTTACAAAGTGAATATTCCAACATGTGTACATTTCTCACCAGTACAGTTGACAATATAAAGTTATCTTCAATAGATGATAATTCATTTCTTTGTCCCATAAATGCCTTGCCTTTCTATTTTTCTCATTAATGTCCTTCCTCAGACTCTACTCCTTCACCCACCCTCTTCTCAAACTGTATCTGGTATTCATGACCATTTACTAAGTTTCTATTACCTCAAAGAATTGGGAATTGTATTCTTGTTGAAAATTCTCAAGAGAATTGAGGTTTTATTGTATCCTTTTTGTAATTAAACTATTTTAATTCCCTGGTGCTGAGAATGGCCACAGAGTTTTGGCTACCTAGTGTGATCTGTTGCTGATATGCAATCATAAAAGTTTATGAAATATTGAAACACTTCATAAAGGAATGCAGGTCATTTGTAGAAGGGTTTCACTAATGAGAGGCATTCAAGATGATGACTGTGCATGTACCTGACAGATTTTTGAGCATGGGCACTTTCTGCCTACTCTTTGTGTGTTCATCTATATTGATAAGAAATGTTTGATATAGAAAATTCAAATCAATCCATACAATTCAATTAAACCAATTCACCTACAACATTGCCACGAGTGTATATCTAACCTTTGGCAAAGCAAGAATTAAAAGCACAGAAGTAGTTTTAATTAAGGTGTAAAAGTAGCGTGTACGACAAAATGGTAGATTTTAATCCCTAGGAAGGAATAAGGTGATTGCAAAGATGAAGAGTTATTCTTTGATGGGTTATATTTCATTGGATGTCATTGGTTTACAAACTAAAAACAGCAACAAATATAAGAGGCTTTTTGTTCATTGAGCTTCGACAAGCAAAGTGGTTATACCTACAAAACAAGAGCGCATTTGTTTTGGCTCAAGTGTACTTAATTATATAATAGGACCCATAGGCAAAGCTGTAACTAAATAGGGAAACTGAAAGACCTGTGATATTGAAGCACAGATGCAGCTCCCCCGGCAGAGAGATAATTTGAAATAAGTTGACTCCAATTTAGAACCAATCAACAAAAACATATTGAATGCTTATTACATGGCAAACCATTTAACTAAATTGTCTGAATGGGATATTTCCAGGTGTGCTAGGACACTGACTAACTCTAAACCTGTGGGAAGCCCAGGTGTAACATGCAGAACAAGCAGACAGAAAACAGAGTAGCTTTACCTTGGCAATCCTCTGCAATAAGAGGCTTGTTTGCATGATCAACTCAGAGTCTTAGCTGCTATAATTGAACAAGGTCAATAGCCTAGGTGTCAGAACTTATTTCCAAGTGTTTAGAATTTGGTCCAAGACTTTAAATTTATTTAAAATAATTGAAAAGTGAACTATTTACATCTTGTAATAGTAAATTCATATGGAACTCTAATTCAATCACAATACAATGATGTATATATGTAAACTCTGACATATACATCTACCCTGGATTACTTGTGCTTTCACTCAGTAAGTATGGAGAATCTACCCTATATCAGACATGGGGTCATCAGAAAAATCATGATGTATTTTTCTATGCTAAAGTGTGTCATAACTTTTCTGATCCCAATATTATTCTGAATACTAGGAATCCAGTCAACAAAATACATAAGTATCTTTGACCTATAAAATTTATATCTGGGAGAGATTCAGATAATCAGCAACATGCTTAATAAATAAAATATCTTATAGTATGTTAGGTGGGATATGCAGATCATGATGGTGACACTTCCAACCATTAGGAAAAGAGAGGAGGCTGGGATGTATGCATCACATCATCTTTTCTTTCTTTCTTTCTTTCTTTTTTTTTTTGGTCAGGGTTGGCAGAGTTAACATTGAGAGATGATGGTGGCACCATTACTACAGCTACTGCCTTTTGGGGATATGGTACTGACATGGATGGGATGCATTAGAATAACAAAATAATTGGGTAAATATATTTACTAAATCAGTACAATTAAGATGAATCTTACAGAATTGCGTAGTGATAGAGACTAAGAATTTTAGACTCATGATGACTAAGGTTCCAACCCTGTCTTCATAATGTTATTACCATGTGACTTTGTCAAGTTACTTAATCTCAGTAAGTATTTGTTCCCTCATCTGCAAAATGAGGCTAACAATAACCTCTTCCTTAGAGAACTGAAGGCAAACAAAACATTTAGGATCATAAGTGACACAACAATGTTTAATGAATTGTAGATATCATCACTTTGTGTCTAAATACTCAAGACATTTCAGAAAAAAATAAAATAAATAGAGCCCACTTGGGAGATCGATCACTTTATAGAGGGAGGAAACAGCCAGAGAAATGAAATGAGTTTTCTGTATTACAAAGCTAATCACAGAGGTAAATGTAGTTTTAACCGATTTTCAAATTCCAAAGCAATATGGCCATTCTTGTACATGTCCAATGCATCATACACATATAGGCAAATACTACTTCCATCTCTCTATTTAAGAGTAAAGTGAGTCACAGTTTGAGCATGTATGACTTTTAAGAGTTCAACATCTAGGTTCCCAATTTTTCCCCAACTCAGTTCTTCTTCTTACTGAAGAGACAGAGAAACAGCAAGAAATCACCACCCAAGGGGGTTGGCTATGCTGCAATCCCTTCTCCTCCATTCTCTTCTCAGGATTTGGGGTAGGCAAACCCATGTATGCTGGATGTGGGACTCCAACCATGGCTGACTACATGAGAGTCCAGTGATGTAACTATTATACCATCTTCTAGTCCCTCATTTTTTATTTTTAAAAGATGTAGCATCTCCTTGTCATCACCCCACTTGCTGAAGAAATGCACTATGTGATACCTTGACAGCAACGGAGATATCTGAAGTAACAAGTATATTGACCTTAAAAATAAGTCACTTTCAGAAATGAAAGAATTGATTTGATGTAATTACAACATATTACTGCATTGATATAGTAAATTATTCATAAAGTATTGTAATTTAATGGAATAATGCCAACTGCAATAATTTTTGCTAACAGTTTATCTCTGGACTGAACTTTAAATTTTTTTCTAGTCAGGTGACTGAGAATCAGGGAGAAGAATGATGTGAGCAAGGGAAAAAATGAACAGTAGGAATTCAGAAAGGATGCAGAAACAAGTGGAAGAGAAAAAAACAAGTCAGCTCTGTCCCTGAAGGTTCTTAGGTATTACAGTGCTAGAGACAAAAATTTTAAAATGATAGCATTTGGACCAGTAGATGGTGTAATGTTTATATCACTGGACTCCCACGTAGTCGATCATGGTTTGAGTCCTAGACCTGATGACTTAAAACTCACACTGGGTGCCATGTGTTTGTGTGCCCAAAATCTGGAGAAGAGAATGGAGTAGAAGGGATTGCGGCATGGCCCACCCCCCTTGGGGGTATCTCTTACTTTCTGTCTCTCTCTCTTTGTCTCTCCAGTGAGCACATGCACCCTATAGCAAAAATCTCTTTCAAAAAATTTTAAAAAAATAGAAAGACAAGAAAAAGAAAAAGAAAATGAGAGCACAGCTTCTTAGCTTACAAGGAAAAAAATTATGATTTTTGTTGATTGTCACATCATTTCCCCATTGATTTTTAGCAAGGGCAATTGGATTTTTCTTTCTAATTTTTTGTTGCTTTCTTGGATTGATACACATACTGAATAGATATACAGATACTTCTCAAATTATGATGGAGTTACCTCCTAATAAAATCATAGGAAATTAAAAATATTGTGAGTAAAATATTCATGACATATCCAATGGTTGAGTCTAGCCCACCGTAAGCATGCTCTGAACACTTATGTAAGACTATAGTTGGGCACAATAATCTAACACAAAGCCTATTTTATAATAAATGATTGAATAGCTCAAGTAATTTATTGAATACAATAATAAAATTGGAAAACAGACTGGTTTATGGTTACTCAAAGTATAGTTTCTACTAAATGCTTTTATACCATGATATAGCTTTTATACCATGATAAAGCTGAAAATTCTTTGTAAATAGGGATTGTCTGTGACAGCAAGAATTTTGACACTTCCTCACCTTCATGATCTTGCATCTAAACTTACATCATTAAGTTTGTTGTTTCCTACAGGTTTTCATTTTTCTCAAAACAGAAGTTATTCTCAGTCTGGAAGAAGGAAGCCCCAAATCAAAGTGTGACAGGGCCACACTTCCTGCAAAGGATCCAGTGGAGATTTTGCTCCTTGTTTCTTCCAGTGCCTGGAACAATCGCTTCAGCCATTCCTTGACTTGTGGCAGCAACTCTTCAATCTCTGCCTCAGTAGTCACATTGTCATCTCCTCTTTTGCCGAATCTCTCTTTTGTCGAATCTCTCCTCTGTGTTCCTTATAAAGATATTTGCCATTAAATTTAGGGCCAACTCAATCACCCAGAGTAATCTCTCAAAATTCTGAATTTAATTGCATGTGCAAAGACATAAGGTAATATTCACAGCTCAAGGAATTAAAATGGGGAAAATGTTTTTGAAGGCCAAGTATTTTTTTTTTAATGTTTCCTTGTGTACACAGGTCACTGAGATTTAATAAATATAACCACAGGAAACACAAGAGCAAAAGTTCTGTGAACATCAAGTTTAGAGTCAGATGATTTGGAGGTCTGAATTGCGGCATCTATCACCTATGAGCTGTGTGGCTTTAGGCAAATTAGTTTTCTAAACCTCATTTGTAAATGCAAGTTATAAATCTTATCTTCTAGAATTGTTCTGAAAATTACATGAGATAATATGAAGTTCTTAGCACCATATCTAGAACATAAAATTGGTCAGTAAAATATTTATAGCAACATCATAGTGCTTAAAACATAGCAGTATTAGTATTTTAATTTTCCTTGAGCTATTCAATATAGCTTAGTACATAACTCTGATTATATGCTACTGACAATGCTTAAATATTTGTATCCTCCCAGACTTAATTTTTAAAATAGGTATTATTTTACAGTGCTAAAATACATATTCTAAAATTTACCATTTAAGTGTATTGTTCAATGGCACTACGTACATTGACATTGTTGTATTCCCTTATTCCCATGTGTTCCAACTGTGCTACATCTTTTAAAAATAAAAAATGAGGGACTAGAAGATGGTATAATAGTTACATCACTAGACTCTCACGTAGTCAGCCATGGTTGGAGTCCCACACCCAGCATACATGTGCTTGCCTACCCCAAATCCTGAGAAGAGAATGGAGGAGAAGGGATTGCAGCATGGCCATCCCCCTTGGGTGGTGATTTCTTGCTGTTTCTCTGTCTCTTCAGTAAGCGCATGTGCCCTTTAGCAAAAATCTCTCAGGGGAAAAAAAAATAGGGCTAGCAGGTGGAATGATGGTTAAGGTGCTGGATCCAACCTGGCAACTGTTTGGTTCAAGTACAGGACTGGCCAGCCGTGTGTGAGTGTACGTCCAAAATCCTAAGAGGAGAATGGAGGGGAAGGAATTGTAGACAGAGTCCTAGAGAGTGATTTCTCTCTCTCTCTCTTCTCTCTCTCTCTCTCTTTCTTTCTATGGCTAATGCACACACCCTACAGAAAAAGAAAGTCAGGAATTATCATTATTGTCAAGTAACTATTCTTTATATATTGACGTAGTCACAAAATATTTTTTACATTTTGTTAAATCAACATATTTTTATTAGAATTTTTAATTATAAAATGTCCTTTCATTTCTAGGACATTATCTTCAATATTCCAACATCATCATAGGAACATTTATGCAGCATACAAATGTACGGAATTGTCAAATGGCAAGTTTTGGATCAAAAATATATTAAAAGGAAGAGCTAATTTTGGGGGAGAGGGAGAGGTTTTTGCTATAGAGCGTGTGCACTTGCCAGAAAGACAGAGAGAGACAGACAGAAAATTAGAAATCACCCCCTGGGTTGATGGCCACACCGCAATTCCTTCTCCTCCATTCTCCTCTCGGGATCTTGGGCACGCATGCACTCGAGCCTGGCGAGAGTTTAAGCCACCAAGTCCAGGACTCGAACTGCGTGGTTCACTGTATGCGAGTCCAGTGACATAGCCATTATACCAACTGCTGGTCCCAGGAGGAACTAATTTTAACAACACATATAAAAAACTAGAATTCTAAGTCATATGAAAATGTTTAGTTCAAGCATATAAAGTGAATGAGTCAATCAGTGTATGTCATTTTTTGTAAGTTTCTCAATTCTTAAATGAAATCTGTAATTGTTAGGATTTATCCTACAAATATTTTATTGTTAAGGTATATTTTGACACTTAACAAAAACATCCTTTTTGCTTCTATCATTATTATTATTATTATTATTATGCCTGAATATGTCTGTTCCATCCATTAGCCCTTGCTATTTCTATAAAAACTGAAATATTTTCAGGCTGTTCTTTCTTCCATGGTGGTTGATGCTTTGGGTCTTTTTCATATTTCAAATATGAATAGTTTTACAGTGAGGATACTCTGTTATCCTGGCGGGGGGAAAGTCGTGTCAGTACTCTTACAGTACATAAAGGCAAAGAAAGATTTCTAAAAGCTAAATTTGACTTAAAATTCACAACCATAATTTATTCCAAGGGAGAGAACCATTTAGGTGTGAGCCTGACATTGTACTCTCAACAAGGACTGAGAACACCTAGTGTGAGGGTCTTATCTGGTCAATGGATATCATGCAAAGTAGACTCTCAAGCATTACAAATCCACAGAAAATTTAAATTACTAATTGGAGCTTCCAAGAACATTTGAAGAAGAAAAAAATAAATCTGTTGGTAGATACAGACATGGAGTCAGATTTGTCTTCCTTTGCTCAAGAAAGGTTAAATTGATAGAGAGTCATTTGGCTTAAACATAAAAGTAATTTTAGGCTGAGCAAGTGGGTGCCTGCAGCTGATTTTCAGTCAAATCACATCCCCTGGAAACACTAGAGTTGAAATGGAAATGTTGACAGGCTATTTACCAGCTAGGCCCCGGTGAGTACAGGGATAACAAACACAATTCATTTTGTTAACACGATAAAGTTATCATAATTAAGCGGTCAGTAAAGAAGCAAATCCATTCTGAGTTTATGTTTTCAGCCTTTTAATGAAATCTGATGGTCAGATAAATGGGTATCATGAGGTTCTGTCACCATATTCACTAAAGAATCAGTCAGAAAAGTCGCTACCGTGATTCTGGCCAGATCTTTTTTAACAAGCAGATCTTTTTAAAAATCTATTTATGGTAACTCACTCAATTTGCTGCTTTATGCAATTCTTGTTTAGGAATACTTTCCAGTTTAAATTAGATCTAGGGGGTAAATTGAAGTGTCGTTGGCCTATTTCTAGTCAATTATATTTTAACTCTTTGTTGTCATTTTAAAGATTCAGTAAGTCAGTAATAAGAGCCTATGTTAAAGGAATGAAGATACCCCAGATAGTTGTGAGTATCCCTAAACAAATTTATCTGTACTCTGGATTTCCAAACTGATGATTCCTATTCTTAAATCTGCTTTGGTGAAGGATATTGAAACAGCCAAATCATACTCTGCTAGTGCTGCACAATCTGATCAAAAAAATTCAGAGGAAAATGGAGAGAAAGGTGATTTCTCAGTCATTAATGTTGTGCTGAGTTCAAAGAATAAGCAAGAAAAAGAAATGTTTTTTAAAAAGTGAAATTGGGGGGACCAGCAATTAGTGTAATGGCTATGTCGCTGGACTCCCATGTAGTCGACGGCAGTTCACGTCCTGGACCCGGTGGCTTAAAACTCACGCCGGGTGCATGTGCGTGTGTGCCCAAGATCCCGAGAGGAGAATGTAGGAGAAGGAATTGCTGCGTGACCATCCCCCCTGGAGAGTGATTTCTTGCTTTCTGTCTCTCTGTCTCTCTCTGTCTGTCTAGCGAGCGCACGCGCCCTATGGCAAAAATCTCTCAAAAAAAAAAAGTGAGATTGGGACCAGCTTGGTGGTAAAGTTGGTAGCAAAGTGAACTACAATGCTGGAAGCTACATGTTGATGACAGGTTTGGATTCCCAGGATGACCTAAAAATACTCTGGTGTGTGTGCATATGCCCAGGAACCTGAGAAGCTAGAGGGCTGGAGAAAAGGGATCATGTTCTGATAAGACCCATCAAGAGTTTTTGTCTATCTATCTCTTTTTTTGCTCTATCATACACACATACACACTATTGTGAGTATAATTAATAAAACAAACCAAAAATGATATTGACATGACATTAGAATTCTGTGTTTTGTTTTAACATCATTTTGATAAATAGTCATGCAGGGCATAAGGACATCTTCATCAATGATAGACCACATACAGGATGGTGGTTCCATAAGATTATAACAAGTTATACCATATAGCCTAGATGTGTGGTAGGTGTAGGTATCCCATCTAGGTGTGTGGAAGTACATACTTTAATGTTTGCCAATGATACGATTGCTTAATGATGAATTTCTCAGAGCCAACAGGTGGTGTAATGGTTAAGGTGTTGGACTCCCACATTGCTGACCATGGGTTTGAGCCCTGAACCTGGTAGCTTAACATCAGGCTGGACATATGTCCCTGCATGTCCAAAATCCCAAGAAGAGAATGGAGAAGGGATTGCAGTGTGGACATCCCTTCTTGGGAGTGATTTCTCATTTTCCCTCTCACTGACTGTCTCTCTCCAACGAGTACATACATGTTATGGCAAAAACCTAAAAAGAAAAACAAACCAACAAAACAGAAAAACGCATCTCTCAGAATGTATCTCTATCATTAAGTGATGCATGACTATATCCAATTTCTGTCAATTAAAAAATGACTTTTTGAAAAGTATTTTATGTTGAGGACTGCAGGTAGCATGGTAGTTAAGGCACTGGATCCTATATGGCTGACTCTATGGTTCAAGTCCTAAATCCTGTACCTTGAAAAACATGCCAGAAGTATGTGCATACATACCCCAAATCCAAAGTCTTTTCTTATTGTAAAAGAATTCCATGTTCCTAAGAATAAAGAATGTGACCATGTAAAGAGATAAATCATGCTAAGATTTGATATTAAGGATCATACTGAAGGTCATCTGGATGGCGCAGAGGCATTGCACTGCTCAAACCATGCCGGATCCATGGGATTAATGTGGGCTTTAGTCCCAGGTGATTTGTATATAGCAGGTCTATGGACTGATGATACCTGCGGCTGAGGAGGCTGGGAAGGCTGGGGAAGACAGGGTGGGTGAGGGGTGCTGAATGGTGGTAGGAGACCTTGCTGAGATGTATGTTTTCTTTTTCTTTCTTTCTTTTTTTTTTTGGAGAGGTTTTTTTGCTATAGGGCGTGTGCGCTCGCCAGACAGACAGAGAGAGACATAGAGACAGAAAGCGAGAAATCACTCCCCGGGGGGCTGGTCACGCCGCAATCCCTTCTCCTCCATTCTCCTCTCGGGATCTTGGGCACACACGCACACACGCCCGGTGTGAGTTTTAAGCTACCGGGTCCAGGACACGAACCATGGTTGACTACATGGGAGTCCAGTGATATAGCCATTACGCTAACTGCTGGTTCCCAAAGATGTATGTTTTCCTTTCCCTTTCTGTGTCTCTCACTCTCATGAAATAAACTAAAAAAAAAGAAGTTTAATATTAATAGTAAGATAACATATATTATACACATGACACATATGACATATATGACATATGTCATATATACATACATGATTTTATGTCATATATACATACATGACATATTATATATGACATATATTATACATATATATTTAATGTAAGATTATTTAAAATGAAACCATGTTTACATTATAGAAAGCTTTTTTTCCCAGTTAATACATTATAAAATTCTTTATGTGTCATTCATGCTATCTGGATGGCATGTGAAAAGATCACATCCAGTATTCTAATATTACCCCAGCAGGCAAACCACAGTTTCATATTGCTTTTCAATAATCTTTACTACCTACTGCCAATTGTCAATTCATAGGGTTTTTTTTGCACATTTTTAATACTGTAATGATTACAGTTTATTAAAATCCTTGTGCATAACCATAATTATTTTCTTGACCTATTTGTAATTGCTATGTTGATGAGTTCTTATTTAAGATTTTTGATATGCAATGGCAAACTGTCCTCTGGAGGTGACAAATTCCCATATTCACAATATATTTAGTTTGAATAATGAGAATGAGATTGTTAATTGTCCTCTAGAATCCATTCTCCTCCTCGTGTTTCTTTACTTTTGTTTTGTTTTATTTATATATATATATATATATATAAATACACACACACACACACACACACACACACACATACATATATACATACGTATGTATACACACTTGTGTGTGTATGTGTATTTTATTTTGAGAGATATTTTAGCTATAGAGCACATGTGCTCGCCAGAGAGACAGAAAATGAGAAATCACCCCATGGGGGAATGACTACACAGCAATCCCTTCTCCTCTATTCTCCTCTTAGGATTTTGGCCATGCACGCATGCACACACACACCATGCCAGGTCTGGAACTTGAACCACAGTCAACTATATGGGAGTCCAGTGATGTAACCACTATGCCATCTGCTGGTCCCTGTTTTTGTTTTGTTTTTAGTAATAGAATTTCACTCATGCTGTCAGCTTGGTCTCAGTTACCCAGGTAGGGCCTATACTTCCTATCCGTCCTTTGAGTTAGATGCCATTATATGACTTAGTGCTGACAAACAATGTGTATGCCAAGTGTCACATGTGGCTCCTAAGCCACGTACTTAAAAGCAAGCTCTCCTATCGGCTCTCTTTTTACCTTCTCTAGGGCTGGACGTGGTTACAGAAAGCTGGCTCTGACTAGGCAGAAATGGAAGAGGTCGCATGACCGTGGGACGTATCCCTTAGAACAGGACCACCCTCCATCTCAGCCGTTTATGTGGAAGTAAAAATAGACCTCACTATAAATCCCTGTTAAACGAGCCTAATAGGCTCCCTAAATGAAATAACCACTCAAGTGGACAAACCAACAATTTTCTAAAGTTTGAGACATACAGAAATGAGAAAGGGGAAAGTGAAGATCCATTTCTGAAAACCGCTCATTTTCCTGGAACAATGCATTTGTGCTGTCGACTTCGCAGCTGCCCTCCAGCAGGACGTGCTTTAAGACTGTGGTTATAAATAAAACAGTGTCATTACAACCCGGCTCTTGAAAAATGAGGACTTGGATCTGCCTCACACCTGAGGCTGGGGAGCTTGCTTCTGTAGCTCCAGAGTTACTCTTCTAATATTTCAGTTATAAAATCTTTGTTTGATACATTTTTAGAATGAACATTGAATTACCCTTGGCTATGTGTTTGTAGGTTTTCCATATTCCCATTTTATGGCACATTTCAATGAGTTCATTCATAAAATAAATGAAGTAAGCAGAGAATGTTACTCACCATCTTCCATTGTTGTCAAGGAATTCTCCACTGTGATTTCCACATGCCTGTCAAAAAGAGCACTGAAAGGAGGGTTTTATGTTGCAGTTGATTTTATAAAACAGCCTCTTTGGGCCAGGTGTGTGGTCTAGTGGTTGAGGTACTGGATCCCACATGGCTGAATGTGGGGTTCCAGTTCTGGGCTTGTTGGGTTAAGAAACATGCCAGGTATGTGTATCATGCCCAAAATTCTGAAAAAGAAGGAGAGATGGAGGAGAAGGGATTGTGGTATGACCTTTGTCCCTGGGGGGTTGCTTTCTCTTTTCCTTCTATGTAGTTGTCTGGCACACATGCCTTCTAGGAAAAAAAAAAAAGGCCCTCATCATGATGGGCTGTAATTAAAATAGTGGACTGTCACCCAAAAGTATTAAAAAAATGCACAACATTAAATGGATTTGGGAAGAGGTTAAAGAGAAATAAGAATATAGACATATAATGAAAACGATTTAATCCCAAGATTTTACAGCTATTAATTAGAGAGAAGATGTATAAATAGATCTATATATAGAAGCATGGGAAAAATTGGCTTACTTGAAACTAGATGTAAATATTCTTAGGGTTAAGGCATGTAAAACAAGTGGCGAGATTCTGAACTATTATTTGAAATCATTTAAGATTTTATTTAATTATTATTTATATATTTAATTGCTATACATCATTTAGATTGTAAAGAGAAAAAAAATAATATTCTCCAGTTGAGAATATTATACACATCCTCATCAACAGATAATAAACTATATCTGTGTCTCACAAATATCTTCTCTCTTCATTTCCCCCCAAATTTCCTTTCCTGCACTCTTCCCCTCCCACACTTCTCTTCTACTTTGTCTCTAGTGTTCATAACAATTTTTAATGCTTTTATGTCCTCCAGTCGTTCAGTCTCTACCATAGAGTGCAGACAGTCTATACATAAAATTAATCTGCTAGGAGTGATAGCAATGTGAAGGAGAGGAAAGAGAAAATTTTGCAAGAATCAGTATTTTGAGTCATTTTTCAAGGAGAAAAAGAAATTCTAGTCCTATGTGTCAGTGTGATATTGTGTACAAAGATGGCTGCTATGATTTCTCTAATCCCTGTTAGATACTTATTTTTATTTTCAATGTCACCTTGCAGTTCCTCTCATGAGAAGGTGGATTTCCCTTTTCTTCAATATGGACTAGGCTTATGACTTGCTTTGACCAGCAGAATAGTAAAGTAACATAATATGTCTTCCATACCCAGGACTCAAGAAGATATCTAACTCTTGTTCTTGTCCTCTTAGATATCTAGTGCTATATAAAAGAGCCCAAGATATGCCACATGGATAGAATTGAAATACTGTGGCACACAGTACCCAGACAGGCAAAAACAATGTAAATGAATCCAGCCAGTACCAATCGCTGAGCTGCCAGCTGATCTATAACACTATGAGTGAATCTAGCTAACACCACAAAGAGCACTGATGAACCAAGCCTGCTGAGTCCTACTGTGTTGCCAATCGGTGGTATCTAGAGCAAATGCATGGCTGTTATTTTAAACCACTAACGTTTGGGGTGGTAAAACATTCATAAATACATAATATCATCGGTAAATTTTAAAATCAATTTACAGTTCTTTCTTCTTCTTGTGCCTCTTACCAAACAAATCAGTTAAGAGTATTAATTCACTCGAACGGAGATGTTTCACTATTGCTTAGAAAAAAGATCCTGGCTTGCTGAATACCACCCTCACCAATTAAAATTACCCCTATTGTAGACTGACCCACTTCCTTGTAACATAATTGGGAAGACTGGACTTCAGTTTATGGATAGGTCTTTACATGAGTGAGATTGGAAAATAGGCAGATGTATTGGTCAATAAGTACTTAAATAGGAGTGCATGTACATTACTGAAGAAAAATGTACTCTGAATAGATGAAGTCTGATGCACATTAGAAAAAGTTTAATTAAGTTTATCTGAAGATACATATGGCTTGCTTTGATCTATTCATTGATTAAACTTTCATTTTAACATGGCATAGTGATCTTTTGGTCTTCAAATTGTTTTGATCTGGCTTTTGGATGCATTCATATTTTCACAGGACGATTTATGGTACTTACCAAAAGATTCATCTGTGATATCAAAACTAAAATTAGAGTCAATTTGGCAACCTTCCCACTTGAAGCCTGCTATGCACAATGAAACATTCCTTAAAGGTGAAAGTTATTAAATGAAAATAGTAGCTGTTAGTCTACAAAGTATCTGTAAAATTAGTAAGAAAATTTCTCCCTAAATCAGGTTAACAGATTAACAACAACGAAAAAGAGATAGATCAGGCAATCTTGTTTATAGAAACAAAAATGACTTACATCAATGTTCTTCACTATTGCAGCTCTTTACAATGATATAGTGATATTTACCTTTATATGTTCTCCTATTCATCTCTCCACAGAGATGTGAGAGTTGATTTTGTATAAATGAAATGAAATACAGTTCAGAAACAATTTAAAATTTTTTTCTTTTCTTTTTCTTTTTTTTTTCTTTTCTTTTTTTTTTTTTTTTTTTTTTTGAGAGAGGTTTTTGCTATAGGGCGCGTGCACTTGCCAGAAAGATAGAGAGACAGTAAGCAAGAAATCACCTCCCCCCCAGGGGGATGGCCATGCCACAATCCCTTCTCCACCATTCTCTTCTCAAGATCTTGGGCACGCATACACATGCACCCGGTGTGAGCTTAAGCCACCAGGATCGGGACTCAAACCATGGTCAACTACATGGGAGTCCAGCGACACAGCTATTATGCCAACTGCTGGTCCCAATTTTAAAAAACCTATTACTTCATTCATATGTATAAGTGTTCTGTTGTTTGCAATAAAAAAATTTGCATCACTTTTCAAGTTTATAGCATTTCAGGTATATCTGAAGTCCTACTTTCCTATTTCTTCCTAAATTATGAAAAGTAGATTTCTATTTAAATCATGGTTGAGATAATCATCAAAATACCAATAAATGACCGAAGAACATCTCTATTCTATATTAAATTTCTATTTGTTTTTTTCTTGAGGTATTCTTCTTTCAACTTTATGACATAATTTGAGATATAGAGAGTAGCTACAAAAATTGTACAAATAACTATTGAACAACTTTATTCAGATTCCCCATACTGTTAGTATTTTACTCACATTTTTTATCCTGCTCCATTAATACAGGCACATATAGATGTGTGAGCAGATACATGTATATAATATGGGTGATATTTACCTGAACTAGTCCAAAGTAACTTTTAGTGCTGAATAATCTCGTTTCCCTTACAATACTTCAGTGTTTATTTCCTTCAACAGGGCAATCTATTTCATAATCACAATTGTTACTTAAATTAAGAAAGAGATCTCTTCAATCTATTCTTAATTTGCACACTTTTTTCAAAAATTATGTCTTTTCTTCTAACAATATTTTTTCCCCATTTTAAATAAGCTCCTTGTACTACATGTTCCCAATCCTTCCTTCTTTACCTCTGCATGACACTCATAATTTTTTTGTCAAATCCTTATCTTGACATCTATTTGGTAGACTACAAGCTTGGTGGCAACTGGCATTATATTCATTTCATTCCTTCTCCCAGGATAGCCCAATTGTTGGCCTTTGATAACCTTACACTTTTTTAAAAGATAAATATGTTCTTTTGTTTGTAGTCACAACATTTCAATCTCTGTCACCATCAAGAAGAAAATGAAATTGATACCTTGTTTTTTCCTTTTTAAAAGACAGAATTAAAGACCATCAGAAGTTAAACAGACTTCAGAATTGATTAACCTATAAACTACTTGGTTTGAAGCAATTTACTTCAGCATTTTAAAGATTAATTTTGCAGCCTTATTAGAAAATTGCATAACAACTTAAAAAATAAATTATTTACTTTATTTTCAAAACTAATTAATTGTAATGGCACAAATTTATTAAAGACTTGTTATATTTGAGGCAGCTTGTAAGTATTTTACATAGTTTTATTATTTAATCAGAATAATAAATAATATTTAACAAGTGCTTACCATGTTTTAAGTACTATGATAAGCACATTACAAGGATTATCAAATCTTATAATAAAATGGCAAATCCTTAATAATATTTTTCTATTTCAGGTACAGATGTAAGTGCTTTGTACATATTAACTCTCGTTTAATCCTTGCAACACTATGGCAGGGATACTATTATTATTCATATTTCATAGATGAGAAAACTCAGACCACACAGAAATGAAGTCATTAATGGTAATTAGCACATCTTTTTTAAAGATGGAAAACCTTGAAACTTAGATATGTTAAGTTACTTACTTATATCAGTTTCTTAGAACTACTATAGCAAATGACCACAAACAAGGTGATTTAAAGCAATTAATTTATTCCCTTACAGTTCCGGAAGCTAAAGATCTGAATGAAAGTGTTCTACAGGGTCTAGCTCGATTTGGATCCTCGAGGGATGCCATTCTCTAGCTTCTGGTGCTGCAGGTACTCTGGCCTTTCTTGGCTTGAAGAAACATCATTTCAATCCCTACTCTGTCATCACAAGGCATTCTCCTCTCTGTCCCTCTTCTTCTTTTAAGGACACTAGTTAAATTGGATTAAAGAGTCTCCTGACCTCAATTTGCAGTTACAAAAACCCAATTTCCAAATAAGGTCACATTCAGAAGTACTAGATACTAATAGTTCAATTTTGTTTTTTTTTTGGATAGGATACACTTCAACAAAGAACATTACTCAAAACCTTTTAGGTCTTAAGGGCATAGTGAGGATTTGAACCAAGGTTTTTCTGATTTTAAAGCCTATGTTTTTAACAACTGTGCTCCATGCAGCATACAAAACTTGAGCCATCTTCAGTTCTACAAGTTAACTAAAGTTATTAATGACCTTGGCAATGATCAAAACAAAAGTGTTTATTATTTTTAAAATAACAGAAACACCATTTAGATATTTACTTGAAAAACACATGGATAACTGTTTTAATGAAATGAGTCCTTAAACTTAACTTTTTTGAGCTATAAATATGAGATGTATTGAAAAACAAGTGATATAGACTTTCATATAAAAAGTCACTCTCACTGTGTCTGTCTCTTTCGCTGGTGAATGCACATGCCCTAAGGCAAAAATCTCTCAAAAAATATTTTTTATCAAAATTGTTAGTGTAATGGCTATGTCGCTGGACTCCCACGTAGTCGACCACGGTTCGCATCCCGGACCCGGCGGCTTAAAACTCACGCCGGGCACGTGTGCGTGCGTGCCCAAGGTCCTGAGAGGAGAATGGAGAAGGGATTGCGGCGTGGCCATCCCCCCTTGGGGGTGATTTCTCACTTTCTATCTCTCTGTCTCTCTCTGTCTGTCTGGCGAGCGCACGCGCCCTAAGGCAAAAACCTCTCCAAAATAAATAAATAAATAAATAAATAAATAAATAATTGTGTTTTATCTCTCTTAATAAAATCTTTCTTTATATCCTTTAGTAAAGATTTTGTTTGTGTAGAGTTTGAACTTCCTTTAAAGTTTCTTTTATTTAGAATGCGATATTTTTCACTAACCTTAAGTTTAGTATTTTCTTATATCATTTTTATGTATATTAATATAAAATTATTTTTAGTGTTTTTTTCCACATTATAGTTTACAACTAGTCCTTAAAACCATTGAAGAAAAATTCGTCAATATTTGTTTTGTGCTTCTATAGCTGACCATATTCACCAGTAATTATATCTAATAATTGGTAAACACTATTTATATCGCTGCATAATATTTTAAGAACATTATTTACTTAGCCAATTTCTCTGATTTGAGCCTTTACATTTATTTTTGTAAGTTCTCTATAATACACAGGAGAGCATTCATCTTAACCAAACAGCTAAATCCACAGCGTTTACCTCATTTTAGCTTAATCGCTTGCATGATAGATGGCAATATGTACATACTTTTGGCCTTTCAGGAGCGTCATAGTAGGCTTCCGTTTTGTTTACATCCTCTGTAATGCACCGTACATACCAAGGTCAGATTCATCTGAGCAAGCTCACATATAGCCAGGCTACTTCCTTGCTCAAAATTGTTCCATAGTTTGCCATTACCTGCAAAATTGCAGTTTGTGGAACTGCCTTAAACAAACAAATATCAAGCCAAACAGAATCATAACCAAAATAATATACAGAAGTAAGAGGAAGATGAGAAGACGGTTTTCAGTAACAGGAAAAAAGTGGGGGAGGGCAAGTGGCTCAAGCATTATGAATTAGAATGATTGATTAAAATATGTATATTTAGGGGCCAGCGGATGGCATGGTGGTTAAAGTGTTGGACTTCCACAAGGCCAACCAGGGTTAGTGTTCCAGACCTGGCAGCTTGCAAATCAGACTGGGTGTACATGTGTGCCCCAAATCCCAGGAGAATAAAGGAGAAGGGACTACAGTGTGGCTATTCCCCTGGGGGTGATTTCTCACTTTCCCTCTCACTGTCTTTCTCTGTGTCTCTCTCAGGTGAGTGATTGTGCCCCACAGTAAAAACCTAAAATAAAATTAATGTGGTATTATCTGTTGAAAATAATTTTATAGTTTTATCAACTAGACTAGGGAGAAATGTTCACATGTTGAAATATTCACTTTGTAAGTTAAATAACATGATTGAATGAATAAAAGAAGATGAAATAAAACATTTTAAAAAAGAAAAAAGAAAGAAGTATTTTTAGTCACATATTTTACTGTTCTCATTTTGTTAGAATTGTGCACCTCTTTTAACAAGTGAGATTAATATGTAATTTTCTTTTCATGTTTTGGGCCACTTTCTTTTTTAAGTTTATGTTAGCTTAGATATTTAGATCAATAGATATTTTACTTCTCTATTTTCCTTTATTACCTTACTACACATTTATTAATTGTGTTATTTTTTCCAAAGGACAAACTTTTCAATTTGGTTTGTTTTTGCTTGGTTCTTTTTCTTATTTCATAGGATTAACCATCCTCTGGCTTTGTCCTTTCAATTTTGTTATTGTATTGGCAAGAATAATAGTTATTTCTTCAAAAACAAACTGTAGGTACCACTGTTAGTAAGTTTTATAGTTATAAATTTCATGTCCATCACTTTTCTATGTGTGATTTTGGGCAAATTTTTTGAAGTCTCTGAGCCTACAATTCCTTATCTGAAAATAGATCATTTCAGAGACCAGCTCAGGGGTGCAGCTATAATATAGTGTTCTTATAATGCTGGATCCATATGGAAGATCACCCATTTGGCTTCCCCTTGACCTGTACATTACTGTCATGCATGTCTATCATTCAGGCTGGTTCAGTGAGACCCTACTGAGGGTGCTTATATATCTCTGTCTCTTTTTCTCTTTCTCTGTCTCTCATACACACACACACAAAGTTTAAAAAATAGATATGTTAGTACCTATCTTATGGAGTTGCTATGAAAATTAAAAAATAATATTATACAGTTAGCATAGTGCTGACACCAATTAAAGCTTTTCATAGATAATAGTGACAATGATGAAGATGATGATCAGGTCACCAACCTGACACTGTGCCTATTTAAACCAGTGACAACATTTTGGGTCTTTTTTATTGCCTTATCTGTACCTACATTTCACTGATTCATTCTATGTGATTTTCATAAATATTTATGTATAAGAGCTTATAAGAAACATCAGACCTTATCTACAGAGAAATTTATTATATTATTTAAATGTTCTACATGACCTGTTTTAGGCAATTAATTCTTCACATGCACTTCCAAATAAATTTTAATGTCTGTGTACTTATATCTTAGGATTAATGAGGTAATGTCTAAAAAGAACTGTGAATTCTTCAGAAGAAATACAAGGTCAGAGTCCCAGTTGTGACAGGACTTATGTTTGTGTTTACAAAATAGAAACGTGTCTTTTCTACTTCAAAGGACACGGGGTGCCAAACTACTTTCCTTGAAGAGCTCTCACACAGCTCTTCAGGAGGAAAAGGGGAGTGGGTAGGTATAAGATTAATGAGCTGAGGAAAGAAAATAGTCCTGATAAGAAAGAATGGAACCAGAAAATGCCAAAGTACAGTAGATGTGAAGCAACATAATAATGAGATAAGGTCATCTTACTTAGTAGCTGCATGTGACATAGTTCATCACTCT
>NW_006159942.1:2950924-3118031 GCF_000334495.1 Tupaia belangeri chinensis
CTTGAAACCCTGTCCTGTCTTGTTCTGAGATAAAACATTCGCCTCTTTGTCATCCTCTCATCTCTGGCTATGTTATCTGGGCTCTGGTGCTGACTCCTCTTCATCTCCCTGACCTCTGAATGTGAGAGGGTTCCAGCACTCAGTCACTGAAGTTTTTTCTATCTATGCATCCTCTCTTAATGATCTCATACAGACACAGGACTTTAAATGTCACCTATATGCTAATAGTTCCCAACTTTATTTCTCCAACTTAGGTCTCTCCACAGGACTCTAGACATATATATATATCAACTGCTTGTTTGACATCTCGACTTGAATATGTATGTGCACCTCAAATGTTTATAAGTGAGCTGTGAGTAGCTCTCCCCAACTCTAGTCTTCCCTTCACAAATCTCCTCACAGCCTTTGACATTACTATACATGGTCCGTCCATTCCCCCTCCAGGTTGGCTTAGGCCCAAAGATTTTAGTCATCCTGGTTTCTGCTTTCATTACACTCCGCGTCCAACCCACCAACACACTGGGCAAGCTCTACATTTGTGTTACATCCAGAATCTAAGCACTTTGTAACATACCACTTTTACCTCCACGCTTTATAGTCACAGCCTCTTAATTGATCTCTAATTCTATTCACACCTTTGCTGTAAACCCTCCAATAGTGTTATCATGACTGCCAGAACAGAACTTTGGTTGGGCATTTTGACCACATGTCATTTTGCATCTTATAATGCATCTCTAGTAGGATCAGTATTACACCGGGATTATTGTAAGAAAGGTGTTTAGTTCTACTTTGCAGATGACATTGCCTTGCTTTAGAATTCCAGGGTACTGCATTTTAATTTCCCATTAAGCTTTATATAAAACTTATATATTGTATTTTTATATCCCAGGTAAACTTAAGATCACAGAGTCTGTCAGGTTTACTAGCACAAACACAGAGCTACTTACACCAAAATCTGGAAACCTAGTCCTGTTCTGTGTACTACTGAAACTTTGTAGATTTTCATGTCATTCCATATATTGGCCAAGGAAATCGTCCAGCATGTAGCCTACTACCACATGGTGCTTCCTTCTTTATGATAGGGGTTCAAGGTGCACTAGTTGTTCTTTATTTTGGAAACTTTTTCCTGGAATAGCACAAACCACTGAATCCCCCCAAATTTATTAATGTGGTAGTATCTTAACTTTTTTTACAGGGTTTTTATCCTGTTCACTGAAGTACATGTGTCTTTCATGTGTCTTTCAAAGACTTCCAACATATTCGCTAGCTGCACACTTAATTAGTGTGATATTAATATAGTGGACCCACAGGATGTTCTTCTGAAGGGTAATATAGCTGTAGGGTAACATTGTAAATTTGTGCTGATGTCTTTTCCAAGTGAATGTGAATTTCTTCTGGTTTGTTCATAGAGACAGAAAAGTGGCATTAGCCAGATGAATGGTCACATACCACGTGTCTGATGTATCTGGCGCCATTTAAAACTGCTTTAATGTTAGTATTTGACAAAACAGTTGCAATTGAAGTACTACTTTGATGAGTAATTTACTATCATCTGCCAGTATCCATCTGGTTTTTGCAGAGGTTGGACTGATTAATTTAATATAAGAGAGACCAACATCACTGTATCTTTTTTGTCCTTAAAGTAGACACTAATCTGTATCAGGATGGTGTTTTACTCTGAAGGTGAAAGAACAAATAAGAGAAATTTGTCAACTGCCAAATATACCCACTTCGACTATAAATTTGGTGACTGAGTAATATGTATCTGGTAAGGTCACATACTCATTGTGAACTAGATCTACTCTAGACTCCATTTCGTTACCTGGCTCCCATGTGCTTTCATTCTATTGTGGTAGGGGAAGTGACACATTTGGGTCTTGGGTACCAGAGCCAACTCTGATCCTGTATCTCACAGTCCTCAAATACTTGGGTCATCTAATTTCTTCAGGGAATTTTGACCTAAGGAATTTGTCGTAGATTCCTTTGGAGGAGATCTAGGGATATCCTTACTGATGGACTGATGGTACAGCACGGTGCTCCTTCCTAGTGATCTAGCCTTAGCAGTTCTGGGTCTGAAATGTGACTCAGATCTGAACACCTAAGAAAGGAATAGTGACTTTTTTTCTTTTTGCCACAGGGTATGCATGCTTGCTGGGGAGAAAGGAACAGGGGGAGAGGCAGAGAGATAGAGAAAGCCAAAAAGAAAGTGAGAAACCACCCCCTAAGGGGGATAATCATGCCAAAATCTCTTCTCCATTCTCTTCTTGGGATTTTGGGGATGTACAAGCACATGGCATGATTTTCAAGTCACTAGGTCTAAGACTTAAACTATAATAGGTCATGTGAGAATCCAGCTCCTTAACCACCATGCCACCTGCTGCCCCCAGTGACATTTTATTTGGGTATCTGCCTTTATTATTCTAATTATCTATCCTTTGGTTTGTTCTGGTTGTGTAGATTGAGCCTTCTATACTCTTGTTGGTTGCTTATCTGTCTAAACCTCATGCTTCTCGGCAATGGCTTCTGGCTAACATGCCTATTTTGGTATGCATTTCAGTAACCGAGCTATTAAACTTTGAAAACTGAGTTGCATATCTGTCTTCTATTAGTTTTTTAACCCTTAGAGGTGATGTGTGCTTTTCAGAGAGAAAGAAAAAGAGAGAGAAAGCACCCCCTGATGGGGAATAGTCTCATTGCAATCCTTTTTCCTCTTCTCCATCCTGTCAGGGTTGGGGGCACACACAAATGTTCTGTCATGGTTTTCAAGCTGCTGGACTGGGATTCAAACAGCAATACATCAAGTAATATCTGGTTCCCAATGCTCAGTACTTAGCCTCTGTGCTATGGGGCTGGCCTCTGTCTCCTGGTATCGAGCAATTCACTCCTGCTGCTGTGAGTGATCCATGTTTGGTCACATTGTCTTCTATGGTCTTTACTCCAGGTTTACAGAGCACAGCTACTACCCAGCTTCTCAGCGATGCTGGTATTCTTCCCACGAATGAACTCTTTATGCTTTTGGTAAACAGGATGAAGCACTGTTGCACTAGGGTTCTAGCAAGGGCTGTACCTCCTGTATCCTAACAGTGCTCTTCCATATCAACAAAGCCATTTTCATACTTCTTAATTCCTATCCAACACCTGGAGGAACCAGTTCCTTATGTTTTCTCTTGAACCTTGTCATTCCATATTTTTCATTTCCTATAGTTGTATAGTTCAAATATCATTGTTTGCCTTTCCTTCCTTAGGGGGCCAGGGTAGGCTAATCGGTGGTATGGTGGTTCAGGTGGCTGGCTTTCTGATAGCCAAGTGTGTAGTTCAAGTCCTGGACACAGCAGCTTGAGCAATACACCAAGCATGTGTGCATGCATCTCCACATTCTCAAAAGGAGAACTAGAGGTGAAAGAACTGCAGTGTGAAAAGTTCCCATGGGTGTGTTTTCTAACTTCCTCTCTCTCTCTTCTTTCTTCTCTCTGGTGAGTGCACATACCATCAGGGAGTGGGGGAGGTCTAGGTCATCTTGGGCCTTGTTATATAATTATATAGTTTAGTTTTTGACCTAGTGGTGCAGAAGTTCCTGAGAGGGCAAGAGTCATCAGGTGGGGCTAGAAAAACATCAAATAAAGCATTGACCTCAACCAGAAGGAGGGGCCCAGTTTGGCAGTGCCCCCACCCGCGGGACAGTCGAACAGGTTCCTTGGGGGAGGGAGTGAGAGATGGAACAAACACATGCACACACAATACGAGGTGCAGATCAAGTCGTCTTCTTCCGTCTACTTATGTTTCTTGAGGAGAAATGGCGAGTTATATTCAGCTGGTGGGAACCAATTGGTTGCCCGAAATGCAAATGAGATAGAACAGCATGAACCAATCATTGATGTGGGTGGACCTCTCCCGTTGCCTAGAAACCCAACCACTTCCAGAGAGAATGGTTGGTCACATGATTTCTGGGAGATGGTTTGCTCAGTGAGGAAGTGAACCCTAATGGTTTCCAAGATGGTGGATAGCTCAAGATGGCAGATAGCTCAAGATGGCTTCCATATGCAGTGCTCACCACATGGCAGGCCAAGAGAATTAAGTAGAATTTGGGGAATGAAGATTTTCAAGTATATAAATCCCAGATGTGCTTTTCTATGCTTTATATTTGCATAATTGGCTTGTACATGAGACCCACTCAGAACCAGTATGGGGTTCTTATTCCAAGATTGCAGATAATCCAACTTTAAAATCAAATTCTAGCTTCTTTCTTCTCAGATCTCTTAAGAAACCAGACTCTAGGATGGAGAATAACTTGTAAAAAGTTTTATTAGGAATTGTTCTAAGGATCTACTCTTCTACAGTGAAGGGGAAGAATGAGAATTTCACAACTTGTGAATATGGGTTATGCCATAGACAGAATAAGATTTCAGTCTACTTCCCAAGGATCTAAAGGTGGGATGGAACTTTAAAGTCCAGGTTGGGGTGCAGGGGGTTGGTATTTAAACCCTCAGTTCATCAATCAATGGATGCAGACTGGCCAGAAAGTGAAGGGCATGATCAGGGACAAAACATATCTGTTTATTAATGAGGATTCTTAAAGAGTGTTGGTAGCTGAGAGTGGTGCAGGATACATCCAAATAATCTTCAAATTTGGTATCAATATTTTAGAGACTTTTCTTCTAGAAAACATAATTTTGGGTTAATCTAAAACTTTTTTCACAGGATCAGTTAAGTCACTAAATGTGAAAATATCAGTAACTCTCAGGTAAATAAAAGTCATAGACTTGGGTAATTGGAAGAGGCTCAGAAATTATCTGATAATCTTCTTGGTTAGAACTTTGGATCCAGTTGGTAGTAGTCTTAATATATCTTTGGAGACTTGCCCTGTTTGAATAATACTTTCCAGTTTGCCTAATTTTGATCATTTTGAAAACTTTCCCACTTTATTGAGAAAATGTTGTCTCCCTATTACTTCTACCTTCTCTTCCACCTCTGACATGAAGGATCACATACATAGATCAAATGCTAATGGAAAGACCTTAGACACAGGATGATGACTATTAAATTGTGCCCCACACATCCCTGCTCACTGACTCCAGTCATTCTTCACGTGGCCAAATTTTATTCCATCATGGACTGTTTATTTTTTTGTATGTGTGATTCCACTTTAAGTTGTCAATTTTTTCAAGTGTCACTTTCAGAACTGAACACAGTGTTCCTGTGTACAACTCACACAGATTATAGGACCTTTCAATTTTCAAGACACTGTACTTCTCTTAAGGTAATTCCATATCTTATTAGTTCTTTTGGCAGCTACATCAAGGGACACTGTATTCAGTGTAATGAAAACTACCATAGCATTATTGTCATTAAAATACGAAAAAGCAATGTTGTAGTTAATTAATCAAAATAGACTTTTCTGTTATTTCTATTTCCTTTATTCATCTTACAGAAAGTTATGAAAGTGAAATATCTATACCGCTTGAAAGAAAAGAATAAGTGCAAATAGAGGTGAAAAGGGAAAAAAAACAACAAAAAGAAGTACAGAGAAAGAGGTACTGACATGCTTCTGAGAGGTAAGTAAAATAATACACAAACCCCGTTATTAGATTGGACACAAACTTTGTACTTTTAGGAATTAATTTCTCAATGAAAGAACATCATTATAGCTCACAGGAGAGGCAATAAATTCAGAAAGTCTAGGGCATACATTTTAGTTACCTTATACAAACAGTTTTGCAGGTACTACAGTTACACAATTAAGAATAAATATATAATTTTTCTAACTTCTGGATCATGAGATTGATTTTGAGCACCATGTCACGAACAAGATACATTTCTTCTTTTCCTTCATCATCTTACTTTTTTCAAATTGCTACACGATGCATGTCCTCAAAGAGAGATGGGGGAGTGGGTGGGGAGCAGAAGAAAGCACTTCCTGGGGTGACAGCCATACTGCAATACCTTCTCCTCCATTCTTCTCTTGGGATTTTGAGCATGCACACACACCTGCTTGGTGTGTTTTTCAAGTCTGGATCTAGAACTGCACAGTTGGCCATGTGGAATCCAGCTACCACTATGCCACTGGATGGCCCTATTTCTTGTTTTCAGGGAAGTACTAATGCTTTTGCAGCTTCTCAAGCTTTATTTTATTAAAGGTTCTCATCTTACCTTTTTTTTTTTTTTAAGAAGGTTTTCACTATAGGGCGCATGCACTCACCAGAAAGACAGAGAGAGACAGAGAGATAGAAAGCAAGAAATCACCCTCCAGGGGGGATGGCCATGCCGTAATCCCATCTCCTCCATTCTCCTCTCGGGATCCTGGGCATGCACACATATGCGCCCTGCTTGAGTTTAAGCCACTGGGCCTGAGACTCGAAACCACAGTCGACTACATGGGAGTCTGGCGACATAGCCATTACGCTAACTGCTGGTCCCCCATCTTACATGTTCTTGAAGCTTGGAACAGATGGCTTGAGAAACATGCTGGGCATGTGCACATGTGTGCCCAAAATCCCAAAAGGAGGGAGAAATGGATAAGAAAGGATTCTAACATGATCATTCCCCAGGTGGAAGTGCTTTCTTGCTTTTCTCTCTTGAGAGAAAGAGGATATGCACCCTCTAGCTAACTAAAAAGTAAGTTATGATCTACAAATGAATGGCAAATCTTACAGAGTCTGAAAAGCCAGAAGCCTTTAACAGATGCCAGCAGAAATTAATAATGTTAGCTTTCCCTGGGAATGTGTGAGGGAGTAATTTAAGGTTATGGACTGTGAAACTCAAATTATTTATTAAGAATTTTTGCAGGCAAATGCTGAAACAAGACAAAAGGCAACCTTAGATAGGAAGCAAAATTCTGAGTTAAGACCTTGTTGGCAGCAGCATCACCATGAAACTGCTATTTTGCTTTTATGTTTATTTAATGCTCAATTATTTAAAATACTTAAATGAGAACACCAATGCTGCCATAACAGTGAAACATTAATTGCATGTTTGAAAATGGCTAAAATTGAAATGGATGTTTTAAGCATATGACTACATTTATGGAGATGCCCTGGAATCATAAGGCACACTTTCTCAACTGACTTTCAGGTGGATGGCAAATCACTTAACAAACCAGAATTAAAACTTACCATAGCATGGACTGGCAAGTAATAACATAAAATCCCTGTCTTATTAATGATGATATTTTTTATATCATGAAATCATACATTCATCAACTCATTGAAATCTCAAATCATCCAAATGCCAGGCGTATATAGAACTAGTAAAACTGAGGCATGGAGACTTGTCTTGTCATTGACTATGAACAGAGTTAATGGTTCAGGCCATTCATGTCTAAAATGTTTTCTATAAAATTTGAGGAATTGGGGCCAGCGGGTAGCTTGGTGGTTAAGGTGCTGGACTGCCACATGGCCATCTCTGTGGTTGGAGTCCCAGATCTGGTGGCTTGAAAACACACTGGGCACATGTGCATGCATTCCCAAAATCCCGGGAAGAGTATGGAGGAGAAAGGACCAGGGCATGTCCATTACCCATGGAGAATGATTTCTCACTTTCCCTCTTACTGTCTCTCTCTGGCCAATGCACACACCCTATGGCAAAACTGTTAAAAAAAATAAAAATAAAAAAACTTTGAGGAATTAAGTACAGTGGACTTGTAGTAGTAGGATCCTTGTTCTAGTCTTACTACCACCAATTAGGTAGCCACAGGTCAAAATTTTTAGTTATTCCAGTCTCATTTTTCCAAACATAGGAAGTAGAATAGGTACTTTCAATATTCTCTTGTTTTTATAAGATGTTAGGCTTCTAATCTCATATATACATTCTTAGGCAATATACACATTTAGGCAAAGTATATTCAGAAAGTTTTGATTCCTATTTATTAGAAACTTAATGCTAATAGAATACAAACATGAATTCATATGAAGAAAAGCATCTTATCCACACTAAAAAAGGAAGTAGTTACTGGCTTCATTTATGAACAGAATTAACAAATAGGCAAGACTTACCCATCCACTGGAAACAACTTAAAAATCAACGTATATGAAATAATAATTTTCCAGATACTGGATATCAAGTAATAAAGGCCCCTGATCTCTGAGAGGTAGAATGCAAATGAAGTCTGGGACCAGCAGTTGGTGTAATGGCCATGTCATTGGATTCCTATGTATTTGACTGTGGTTCAAGTCCTAGACCCGGTAGCTTAAACTCGCTCAGGAGGTGTGTGTGTGTGTGCTTGCCCAAGATCCTGAGAGGAGAATGGAGGAGAAGAGATTGTGGCATGGCCACCTACATGGCCATGCTTTCTGTCTCTCTGTCTCTCTCTGTCTTTCTGGCGAGTGCATGCATCCTATAGCAAAAAAAAAAAAAAAAAAAAAGAATGCAAATCAAGTCCTACAGTTTTCACAGGTAACTCCTTAGAGAAATTTTCCAGGCCATAGCATGGAAAGGAAGAATCCAGACTAAGTCCAATAGTTCTCCTGAACTAATTAAGCTAGAAGTCATGAAAGACTGAGGCAGTTAGATTCCTGGGCAGAGTCCCAGAGTAGGAAGAGCTGCACAGTGAGAGAACTCAGTTACAGTAGAGGATCTCCCTAAATTATTAGTTTAAATATTGATCAGCATAAGTAAGTGAGGGGAAAGAATGACCTCAGTGATTCCCATGAATAGTGACTGAATGAAACCTATTCCTCTGAGTTAGAGTAAATATCCTCACTGGCTAAGTAAGAAAAATCTTGTTTCAGTAAAACAAGAAAGAACAGCAAAACTAGAAAGAATAAGGCAATTTCCTAGTAACTTAAGCACATCCCAGAACAGATAATGTATTTAAAGGAATACCAAAGAACACAAACCCCCAATAAGATAAAATTACAAGTTTTTGGCATCTAGTAAATATTTCAGACATGCAAAGAAGCAATAAAATATGACCTATAATGAGAAGAAAAATTGATTAACCAAAGCAGTCTAGAACTGATGCAGATGTTAGAATTAGTAGCAAGGACGTTTAAGAAGTTACTAAAGGATCATACAGTGTGTTCAAGAAGCCAGAGGGAAGACAGAAAATATTAAGTAGAAATTCAGAAGACATTAAAAAAAGCTTTTATAAAACTTTCAATGGTGAAAAACTCAATGTTTGAGATAAAATACACCATTGAGGAATAATGTTAGATTTTACTTTATAGAATAAAAAATTAATGAATTTGAAGACAGTAGTAAAAGCTATCCAAAACAAAACACAGGTATGCCAAAGACTCAAAAAAAAAAAAACCACACACACAAAATATCAGTGAGTTTTTAGACACCTTATGGCCAAATATGTTACTAATTAGTGTCTTTAAATAAGAAAAGAGAGAGGAGGCAATCAGTAAAATGAATTGAAAATAAAAGCCAGTTTGTTTTTCTGATCTGATGAAAATTATGAACTCACAAATTCCAAAAGCTCCATAAAATTCAAGCACAAGAATATGAAGAAAATTATTATAGGACATATTATCATCAAATTGCTAAATCAGTGGTAAAAGCAAACAAGATAAAGAACACATTTCTGATGGCGAACAATTCTCAATGTGTCTTTCATACTCCTTTGCATCTTGAAAGAAGGACATTAACTGCTCTTTAACCTGGACTATTTCTGCAAAAATGTTTGCGTAGTGAACAGCTTAGGCTTCATTCACAGCAAAGAGTAATCATGCTTAATATTCATTATAAAAAGTAGAAATTCCTAAACTCAGGGCTCCTTTGATGTAATACAACCCTAATGTATAGACAACATTTCTCTATCTCTTTGAATCATCTTTTGGGTATTGGGGCTCTTGGACTTGCACAAAAATTCTGATGATCTGGCCATTGATGTTTCTATGCATAATAAAATATTCTTTGTTTCTGAACCAAGAATCTCATGTCTCCTAACAATATCCATGAAAATACAAGAGGCAGATTATCTTCAAGAAATTCATGAAATTAATATTATTTAAAAAAAAAACTGTGCATGAATTTAAGAACTTTTTGTACCAAAATAAACTGATACTTTAATCTCATTTTTCCATGAACTTTTCAAGTTTTCTCGTATAGCAGGCTAACACCTTAGATTGTAAGTCTAATAAAATTTCAGATTCTTTGCAGTTCTTGACAATTGTGGTAACAAATCTGAAGTGCTGATAGAGACATGGTTTTCTGGAAAAAAAAGATTAACAGCTTCATGGGCCAATTAATAAGGTTTGAGGCAAGACGATGGAAATCAGTAACAAACATATTGACCAAACTACATGGTTAATTGGGCAATAAATACCTCTCCATGCTATTGTCTATTTAGAAGAGGCAACTTAAAGCTGAGTATCAGGGACTGCATTCAAACAGAGCTGCCAAAATGGTGCCCTAATTCTCCCCCAGGTGAGGCACACTCTTTATTAACATGGCAGAAAACCTCAGGTGTGTATATTGAAACAACCAATAGTATTAAGATTTGTTCTGGATCAACACAATATTTAGCCCTTTTCAAATAATAGATACACTTGCAGCTATAATTAGAATGAAAGAAGGAAAAGGATCATTATGGGCCGATCAAGCCAAAGGTAAGCATTTCTTTCATTCAAATGAGGGATGAGGTGTTGGTGCCCACAATGTTTCTTAAAGAAGGACAACCAAGATATCATTTTGTGGCTCAGCCTGTCTTTTATTTATTGTATCAACTTCAGATTCAGTCAGAGATGATAGTGAGACTATCAGACCTGTTGTGGCTTTCCCCTGTAGATCCTGGCTGCTAAGTGGGTATTTAGGCCCTCATGGAGAAATCTTCCTAAACCAAAATAAATAAATAAATAAATAAAAACAAGAACAAAAAGCAGCAGTTGGTATACTAATACAGACAATATAGATTCAAGCTAAAAATCTGTGAAAAGACTCAAAGTAGGTCATTATTTAGTATTAAACTAAGAAAATACAATAATTTAAAATATCTACATACCAGCATCAGACCATCCAAATAAAGAGAAGAAAGACTAGACTCTAACACATTAATTATAGAATGTTTCAACACCCCACTCTCACTGTTGCATAGATAATCTATAACAACAACAACAAAAAAAAGAACAGAGACACTGGAGTAAATGACATAATAAACAAATGAATTTGGCAGACATTTATGAAACATTTTATTCTAACTAACACAGAATACACATTTTTTTCCCCCTAGTGGCACATGGAACATTGTCTATGATTGACCACAATAAAAGGGCACAAAATAATATGTTACAGATTTAAAAGAATAGAAACTATATTTAGCATTTTCTCTGATCACATAGAATTGAATTTGAAATCAACAACAAAAGAACTTTTAAAAATATATAAATACTCGATGGCATAACAAATGTTTGGATTTTTTATAATATACGGACTTTATGAAAAATAAAGAATGAAACACATTCCCCCCCAGAAAAATATAAATACTTGGAAACTAAACAACATGCTACTGAAAAATTTCAAATCTACTTACAAAATTAAAAATGAAATTCAAAAAATTTTTGAAAGAATTAATAATAACGTACTCCAAAATCTGTGGGATACAAAGAAAGCAGTACTAACTGGAAAATTTATAGCCTTTAGTGTTCACAAGAAAAAAACTAAGATGGCAAATAAACAACCTAATGATGTATCTCAAGAAACTAGAAAGCAGGAACAGATGAAATCTAAAAGTAATAGAAGAAAAGAAATAGCAAATGTCATAAAAAGAAAAATATGAAATAGAGAACAAAGATGAATACATAAAGTAAACCAAATGAAAAGCTAATTCTTCAATGGAATAAAAAAATTATAAAGTATCGCTTAGATTAACCAAGAAAAAGAGAAGGACCTAGATAATAAAATCAGAAATGAAAAAGATAACATTAAAATGGATTTCATAGAAATAGGAAAGATAATTAGGAATTGCTATGAGTGCTAACAACCTGAAAAGCCAGATGAGATGGATAAATTTCTGAACATACACAGTGTACCTAGATTGAACCAGGAAGAGACAAAAAGGCTGAATAGATCAGTAACAACTAAAAAGATTGAATCAGTTACATTCTTTCAACAAAGAAAAGAACAGGTACAGATGACTTCACTGTTGAATTCTACAAGTCTTAGAAAACTAACACCAATTCTCCTTAAACTATTCCAGTAGATCTAAATGGAAAGAATCCTTTTAAACTCATTCTACACTGGCACCAACACCTTGATACAAAAGCAGACTATGTCACAAGAAAAAGAAAACTACAGACCAATATCCCTGATGAGTACAGGTGCAAAACTTATCAATAAAACACTAGGAAACTGACCCAAAAAACACATTAAAGATTATACACCATGACCAAGTAGGACTTATCCTAAGGATGCAAGGATCATTCAACACACTTAAAACAAACATCTAATACATCACATTAATAGAAGGAAAGACAAAAATCATATGAACCTATCAATTAACACAGAAAAAGCATTTGATAATGTACAGTATCCCTTAATGACTAAGACTCTTAACAAGGGGGCCAGCAGTTGGCATGGTGGTTGGGGTGCTGGACTCCCACATGGTCAAGTACCAGACCTGGTGGCTTACTTTCTCACTTTGTCTCTCTCTCTTTCTCTGGTCAAATTAAAGATAAATAAATAAGTAAATAAATAAATAGAAAAAAAAAAGACTCTTAGCAAAATAGGTAGGTACATTCTTTAACATAATAAAGGCCATATATGACAAACCCAGGACTAACAAGGTACTTAAAGTTAAACGTTTTACTTCTCTCTCTCTTATGTTAACTCTTGCTAGAAGGCACATGTACTTGCCAAGAGAAACAGAAACAAAGATAGGAGAGGAGAAAGCAACCCCCAGGGGAAATGGTCACGGTTCAATCCCTTCTCCTCTGTCTCTGTTTTTGGGATTTTGGGTAAGCAGGCACACATACCTGGCATATTTCTCGACCTGACTTAAACCACACTTGCTCAAAAGTTTTTCTTCTCAAAACTGAAACAAGGCAAGGATGTCTACTTTCTCTGCTCCTATTCAACATAATACTAGAAGTCTGAGCCAACATTATCAGACAGAAGAATGACATAAAAAGGCATCCAAATTGCAAATGAAGAAGTTCAATTTTCCCTATTTGGGGAAAATATGATTATATACATAGAAAGATGTAAACAATTCACCAGAATCTCTTAGATGTGATGAACAAATTAAGCAAAGACTTGCATCCAGAATATGTAGCTTACTCTCAAGCTCAACCACATTAAATCAAACAACTCAGTTTTAACAAAAAGGTTGAACTGTTTAAGCTGTACCAAACAAGATATATTGATGACAAATAAACATATGAAAATATGCTCAATGTCATTAGAAACATAAAAATTGAAAGCACAAGTGGAAATTCTTCACACAGGTTGAAAGCCTGATACTGAGAAGTCTGAGCAGGCCTAAGCATTGCTGAGGATGTAGAGCAGTGGGACCTCTCACACACTATGAATGAGAACAATCTGGGAGGTGGGGATTCTTTGAAATATGGGTCAGCAGTTACTGAGAAAGTAAAACAGAGGCCAGGTGGTGGTGCAGGAATAAAGCTTGATGCTCTGCAAGGCAATCCCGTAGGGGGAGATTTCTGGTTTGCCCATGATCTGGTGCTGACTGACAGTGAGGGGGGAATTGAGACCCTGCAGGGAGTGCTAAGTATGTGTATTTCTCTCTCTTGCTCATGGAATAAATAAATAAAAACACTTTAATAAAAACTTAATGTAAAACATCTAACTACCATAGGGCCCAGTTCTTTCATTCCTGGGAATCAATACAAGAGAAATGGAAATATAAGTTCATATGAAGTTTTGTACATGATTTAATAGCAGTTCTATTTATAACAGTCAAAATCTAGAAACAGCCCAAATTTCTGTCTCCGGAGGGTGGGTAGACAATGGTACCCTATTTGATAATAAAAGAAAAAACTATAGATCCATACAACATGAAACAAAAATTCAAATAATTATGCTGTGCGAAAGAAATTAGACGAAAATTATGTGATTTCAATTGTGCAAAATTTGAGCAAACGCAAACAAATTCCTCTTGACAAATAGTGGTGATGATGGCCATGGTCACTACTTTCATTAATTGTGATGGTAATTTCCTGGGTGTATAGGTAAGTCAAATGTATCAAATAATAAGTTTAAAATATGTAAAGTATATCAATCATATCTCAATGGTTTAAGTAAAGCAATTTAAAGAAATATTTATTTACTCTTCTCTTACCATTGTTACTCCCTCCAGTCTTTTTTTTTTCTTTTTATGAATAATTAACCAAAAGGCTGGGGCTAAGGTCAACAGGTGGAATAGTGGTTGAAGGGCTGGACACTCTCATGACAGAGCACGGTTTGAGTCCCAGACCCAGCAGCTTGACATTCATGCCAGGCACATGTGCACGTATGCCCAAAATCCTGAGAGGAGAATGGAGAAGAAAGAATTACAGGGTGGCCGTACCCTTTGTGGGGTGATTTCTCACTTTCTATCCCTCTGTCTTCTCTGTCTCTTCAGTGAGCATACATACCCTATGGCAAAAATCTTGCAAAAGAGAAAGGTTGGGGCTATAAAATGTATGGGTGACAAAGTTATCATTCTGGAAAATTTATTATATTTATGATGTTCTATCTAAGGATTTGAATATTTGACCATGTTTTGTACATATAAGAACTATATTTTGTATTTTACCAAACTGTATATGAGGTTAATGAACTTTGCTATCTTTACTTTTAAAGACTCAACATGAATATTTTCTTCTTTCTCTCTTTTCAAAACCCCAAGGTTTTTTCTAAATGCACACATACATGAGGATAGAATGAGCAAATGGTTCCTTCTGTCATGTTATTGTCATTGACCATTTAGTCCGAAACTCCCTTATCTTGTTTCAAAATCTCCTAATAGACTTTCACCTATATCTGCATTCTATGTCTTTTCCCTTATCAATTAAAAAACACACGTTATATTAAAAACTTTCTCTCTCCTCTCTTTTGCAATCTATCCTGTGTTTCCTTTTAAAGAGTTGAGTTTTATCACTTGTATCTCAACGTTCTACTTCCTAATTCTCCCAACTCTTTCTTTAGATCATTCCTATCAGGAAGTGAAAAGTAGTACAGTACATTTAAAATGAACAAATAAACCTTTGGTTTCCACATTCACCTCAGCTACTACTAATAACTGCTAATTTTTCCAGTCAAAATTTTATACTAGGCATTGCTATTCTTTCTTTACTAGCTATTCATTCCTTGCTTCTATCTGCATTTCTTTACTCCTAGTAATACTAGGTTCTTCCTAATCAAACTTCCTTCACCATACCTCTGAAACTGCCCTTGTCTAGGTCACCAGTGATCTGTATATTGACAACTGAGATGGCCACTTCCCTGAAGTCATCTTACTTTTTCTCAACAACATTCCCCAGAATGCACATGCTACACTGCCTCCCTTTGAAACTCTTTGCTTGACTTCCATGGCATGACTGACCTGTGACACTACTACCCCACGGGCCAGTGTTTCTTAGACTCATTTCCAAATCTTTTCCATTCTCTCAGAATTTCATGTTTTAGAGATTCTTAGGGCCTTTTACTATTCTATTTCCACATTATCTCTTAACTGTTATTCTTCAAACTCTGGTTTTAAGTTCCATCTTTACGCTAAGGGTACCCCAGATTTTATGCTCAGTGTAACTTATCCTTTGGCCACAAGTTGTATATATTAATATAACCTTCTACTTAATGTCTGTACTTGAATATTGAAAAGGCAAAATTAACATTTCTGATAAATGATGCTTGTTTACTAAGCCCCTCTCTCAGTCTCTCGCATGGTGTTCTTCCCCAGGATTCTCCATCTCATTAAATGATACCAGCTTCTATTTAGTGTTATCGAGCCACAAAATTGACTTATATTTCATTTCTCAATCCCTTCCACCTGTATTTGATGCATTTCTGCCAGTTTTTTAAAAAGAATTATTTTATTTAACTCTATTTATTTACTTATTTATTTTAATTTGACTAGAGAGGCACAGAGAGAGAATGAGAGAGAGACAGAGGTGAGAAAGCAAGCTGCCAGGTCTGGGACCCGAACTGCAGACACCCATGTGGGAGTCCAGTGACTTCACCCTCATGTCACCTGCTGGCTCCTGTTTCTGCCAAATTTTACCTCTAATAAATAAACTTTTCTTCACCTCTACTGTCAACACTAGTTTACACCACTCTCATCTCTTACATCAGCTGATAAAACAACTCATCCCCTTATCTCGTGTCTCTGACTCCTGACCTTTGATAATCAGTTTCTTAAACAGAAGATAGAGATCTTTTAAAAGATGTACACCAGGCTATGCTATTCTGAATGGGCTCAAAAGACTTTCTTCAGGTCCTCTGCATAATCTGTCCCTCTTCCCCCAAATCTACTCATATAACTGTTACTCTCCCAGAAACTTAAGTTCTCAAATTTTATATCATGGCCACAGAGAAACTTTCAAAGAAACATAAATCACTTTCTATCATTTTATTCTGATATATTTTCTTCATGACATTTCCAGCCATTTAGGTTATTATATATTATATGTTTACTTCTTGTATTTTTTCTTTTGTTTCATATTAAGCTGTATTATGTAAACTTTTATGTAAATAAAGACTTCAACCAGAGGAACATTAACATTTTAGAGGCTCTTTAGTAAGTCCAGATTCTAACAGACCCAATAATATATTCAAGTTATATCGTTCAACTGCTTGCTTCGTTATCCCCTTTGAAATACATTGTCAGAACAGCACTTTAATCTCTGATAAAATAGGCTTGAACTGACAGAATAGAAAGAAATATAACTACTATTCTTAATCCTTGATTCCAAAGGATTATTATTTACTCACTTTCTTTTTTCCTTGTTCAATCTGTTGTTTATTCTTGTCTCTAAAGAGTAAAATTTCCCTTCATTTTAGGTTGACTTTTATGGGAGGATAAAAAATGTACACTACCACATTTTCCCTGCAAATAGAACATTACCCAAGAAATACTGCTTTACATTTTTGTTTTCTGAACGAATTTTTAGCAGCAAATGGGCCTGAACTTAAATGCATTTCTCAGATGACAAAGCAAAAGTTAAGGTATAGATAGATATTGTTATATACTGTTACAATGGCCAAATAGCTGTTTCTTTGGAAAGAAAAGACGGTTTAGAGAATGTGTGCATTTTTCTTTGATCTCCATTCCCTCCTCCCTTCTCCCACACATTCTTATTAAGATGGCTGAAAGGACAGCTGCTGGGCCAAAATAGAAAAATAAACAAATAAACTTTTTCCTAAGCATTGTTCAATAACCTCAGCAATTAGCAGATGGGCTCTAAAATCATAAAACTTTTTCCTTCTGTTATCTAAGTCATCTGAGATTACTCGTCCAAAGGGAAGGAATTTCCACCTGCTTCCATTACACGTTTTGAATAACTCCTTTGTAGGACTGATAATTTCACTATAGCTATTTTTGACATATATGAGATGCCCACTTTACAGTGAGTTTCTCAATGTCTAGGGAAGTTACTAAGAGAAGTGCTTGGTAACTAGATCTGTCAGATCTAGTTAGTCTTAAAATACAATATAATAGAGTACTTTTGATTTTTACATTTTTATCTTTGTCCAGGAGATCTGCATAGTGGAATATCTGACTTTCTGATCATGAGTATTATCAGTTCTGAAGACTGGGAAGTCAGATTGTGTTGCCATTAAAAACCAGTAGGATCTGAGTAATATCAGTTTATTTCAATATGCATCAATACCAATTGTTATGTTTTATTAGAGGAAGACATATTATCAAGTGCTTTCCCATATATGTGTCTTATGATATATTCAGGGTCAGAAATGAATTATAAAAAGGAAGATACGATTTAAAGAAATAAACTATTTTTTAGAGCTTAACTATGTAATGACACAATGACATCTATGAAATATACAACTACTGTCATTAAATGAAAAACAGAAAGTCAAATTTCTTTTTTTTTTTTTTTTGTAAGAGAGATTTTTGCTATAAGGCATGTGCACTCACTGGAGAGACTGGGAGTCTTTAGAAAGCAAGAAATCACCCAGCGGGGGCATGGCCACACCACATTCCCTTCTCCTCCACTCTCCTCTCAGGATTTTGGGCATGCACGCACATGTACCCTGTGTGAGTTTCATGTGCGGCTGGGACCAGGACTCACACTGCGGTCAGCCATGTGGGAGTCCAGTGATGTAACCATTATGCCATCCACTGGTCCTCAGGTCAAATTTCTGAGGAAAACAGAGGAGGCTGTAGCTATGAACTCACTCCATCCTGGAGGCTGTGGAGGGACAACAGAAAAGAGGGAATCACTAATTTATATAATTTTCAGTCATGAGTCCATCACAGGAGAGGTCTGAATATACATTTTATATACATTTTATAAAAGATTTCATATCTCAGGGCTATTAGAACTTTTTCTGTGGGATGAAAAGTAGGTAGATATATCAATTAAGTAGAATTTGTTGCTATCTATAAATATATACATATTAATTAAATGTACACATATGAAACATAATGATTTTTATAAATAAATTTTAGGGTACTAAATAGAATTGTGGTATAAAATTACATTGAAAAATGGAAACACATATTATATTACATATACATACACATATAGACACACACAGATTGATTTCAACTATAAAAGAAGGAAATACTTCAAAAAAGTTGATCATTTATTTTGGAAGGGATGGAGGTGATAAAATTATGGGATATTTTTGGTCTCATAACTTTCCATATTCCATGTATTAAACAATTAAAATATGTATATTTTATAATGGAAAAAATTCATCATAAGCAAAGCATGCCATTTCTCCCACAAAATATATTACACGCCATTATCAAGATAAATTCTTTGTGTGATAAATGAATATAACAAAATTTATTTAAATAAACTGTATTAAATACCCATCATATGCTAGCATGGGGAAGTCCTAATTAGGGGGCATAGATGTATTTATTCACATCCCATGAGCGATATGGGCACGTGAAGCTTATAGTTCAGTGGAGGATAACATAAAAAATTTATACCTCTTATAATATAGTTTCTAAGCATCACTAACACTTTTACATGCCCAGAAGCAAGATGAAATGTACTATTCAATAAAAACTCTCAATTCTATTGAGTGCCATGATTGGGTTAGCTGCCATCACAGGGCTGTTAAGTGAAAGTTAGAAAGACTACACCTTTGGTTTCCAGAGTCAACTCCAGACCCACCTCACCTGCCTTCTTCCTTTGTGAAGGAATAACTCAAGAGGATGCTTTCATTAGTAATTGTTGAGAGCTACTGGCCTCTATGCAGTGGTGGGGGAAAAGCAGGGGAGGGGAGAGAGAAAGAGACAAAAAAGGCTTCATCTTTATTTTTTCTTTTGAAATAATTTAAAACATGAAATGTGCAAATGTTATAGAACTTTTTTTCTGAATCATATCAAGTTATAGGGCCAGTATTAGATTCTATTATCCCCACTCTGTAGTATATATTTTCCACAAATAGAAGTTCTTCCATATAGCCACAAAGATCAAAACACTGCGAAGGCTACTTTCTACTGCCCCCACAGCTTCATCCAAGTTTTACAAATTGCCCCATGAGAAAAACAAAAAGATCCAATCCAGAGTCATCCTTTACATTTGTCATTTCTTTTTAGTGCCCTTAAATCTGGAACAAGTCCTTATTCTTTTCTTGACTTTCATTACCTGAACATTTAAAAAAAATAGATTAGTGGCCAAATATTTTGTAAAATATTGTTCAATTTGTATTTGTTCCATTTTTCCCTGATTAAATTCAAAGTATGCATCCTAGACAAGGATATCATCAAAGTTATGCATAGTCTTGGACCAGCTGCTGTGACACAGCAGTACCACAAAGATCTGTGACGCTGGAAGCCCCATGGAAAATTGGGGATCGAGTCTCAGGTAGGCCTATAGACGCAAGGCGTGCATGTGTGTTCCTGTGGTCCTGGTTGATGAAAAAAGGCTGCAGGGGGTGGGGGTGGGACTGCCCTGTGAAACCCCGTTGAAGGTGTTTTTTTCTCTCGTGAAACTAAGTTTTTATAATATTATGTATATTACTAAAAAGCGATGCTATATTTTTATTGCATTCTCTCAGGTGGTAAATTAGTTTAAGTTGCCCAATTAACATTAAGGCTAGTAACATACTACTAAGTCTGCTTCACTAAAATAGCAGTTTGCAAATTCTTTAAAGAATTGTTATGTGCGTCACATAGAGGTGGAGCTACATTCTGAAAAGTGCATATTTAGGTGAGTGTGTTGTGCAAATACCAGTGTGCACTTATATAATCCTGAACAGCACAGCCCATTACACACTTAAGGTGTGTGATAAAGTCTATTGCTGCTAAGCTACAGACCTGTACAGCACGTTACTGTATTGAATACCGTGGGCAACTGCAACATTATGGTAAGTATTTGTGCATCTGCACATTGGTAAGTAAATACAGGAAAAGTACGGCATAAGAGATAAAAACAATGATACATATGTACAGAGAACTAACCATAAATGGAGTTTGCAGAACTAAAAGTTGTTCTGCATGACTCAGTGAGTGGTAAGTGGTTGTAAAGGCCTAGAATATTACTATGAACTACAGTAGATTTATAGAAGTTTTTGAGAATTGAATCTTTTTTTTTTCTTTTTTTTTGGAGAGGTTTTTGCTATAGGGCACATGCGCTCGCCAGACAGACAGACAGAGAGAGACAGAGAGACAGAAAGCGAGAAATCACCCCCCAGGGGGGATGGCCATGCCACAATCCCTGCTCCTCCATTCTCCTCTTGGGATCTTGGGCACACACGCACATGTGCCCAGCGTGAGTTTAAGCCACCGGGTCCAGGACTCGAACTGCGGTCGACTACGTGGGAGTCCAGTGACATAGCCATTGCACTAACTGCTGGTCATTTGTGTCAACCATGATTAAACTGAGCTGGGAAGCCATGGAAGGGGTATTTTCTCATGCAAGCATTCCTGATAACAAGAACCATCACAAGAACTCTGCCAGGGGACCAGCAGTTGGTGTAATGGCTGTCACTGGACTAGATCATGGTAGTAGATCAAGGTCTGAGTCCTGGACCCGGAGGCTTAAACTCACGCCAGGTGCATGTGTGTGCGTGCCCAAGATCCCGAGAGGAGAATGGAGGAGAAGGGATTGCGGCATGGCCATCCCCCCAGGAGGTCTTGTTTTTCTTTCTGTCTCTGTCTCTCTCTGTCTTTCTGGTAAGCGAATGCACCCTAAAACAAAGACGTCTCCAAAAGATTAAAAATGAACTCTGCTTGGAGCACAGGCTTCAGGCTTGCACAGCCTGATACAAGAACCACTCCTGCGGGACCAGCAGTTAGCGTAATGGCTATGTTGCTGGACTCCCACGTAGTCGACCGCGGTTCGAGTCCTGGACCCGGAGGCTTAAACTCATGCCCAGCACGTGTGCATGCGTGCCCAAGATCCCGAGAGGAGAATGGAGGAGAAGGGATTGCAGTGTGGCGGCCATCCCCCTGGGGGTGATTTCTCTCTTTCTGTCTCTCTGTCTCTCTCTGTCTTTCTGGTGAGCACACGCCCTATAGCAAAAACCTCTCAAAAAAAAAAGAAAAAGAAGAACCACTTCTGCAAAGACATCTGTCCAGAAACTGCCTAACTGATCACCACTGATGACAATGATCAATGACGAAACGGTACCAAAGGGTGTCATCAATTATCCTCCTCACTAATCCCCAATGATGCAACCCCTCTGCCTCCTCCCCTCCCACTTCTTGTTTTTGTCTTTGCGAGTGATTTCCACTTTCTGTCTGTCTCTATCTATCCAGCGAGTGCATGTGCCCTATAGTAAAAATCTCTCAATAATAATAATAATAAAATCTGCCAGAGGTTTGTAAGACCTTGGTGAGCAAATATGACACTGCCTGAAATATGCTCACCCGGGCTGCAAGCTGGTTTCAACTGCACATGTTTTGGCTTCGAGTAAGCATCTATCCATAAGAGTTTGATTATTTCCTTTGGCAGGCCTTATAAAGACTGTTTAGCCTGGCTATATTACATTGTTATATTTTGATCCCTTCAATAAATTAGCCTTAGCTTTTGGTAACATTTTTTACTTTTAAAATTTTAATAATTTTAACGTTTTTACTTTTCTGTAACAATTAGCTTAAAACACATTGTAGAGCTATACAAAATAATTTTTTGGGATCCAGCAGATGACGTAATGTTTACATTGCTGGACTCTCACGTAGTTGGTTGTGGTTCGAGTCCCAGACCCGGTGGCCTAAATTCATGCTGGGTGTGTGTGCATGCGTGCCCCAAATCCTGAGAGAATAGAGGAGAAGGAACTGCAGCGTGGCCATCCTCTGCGGTGGTGGTTGGGGGTGATTTCTTACTTTTTGTCTGTCTCTCTCTGTGTCTCTGGCGAGTACATGCACCCTATAACAAAAATCTCTCTCAAAAAATGAATTCTTTTTCTTTATTTATATCCTGATTCTAGAAGTTTTTAATACTTTTAAATGTTTTATTTTTACTTTTAAAGCTCTTTATTAAAAACTAAGACACAAATATATAGACTATCATAGGCCCTCACAGAGTCAGGATCATTAATATAACTGTCTTTCACCTCTACATCTCACTCCACTGGAAAGGCCACGATGAACAAAACTTGAGGATTAAATCAAATGCAAGAGAAAAAGACGCCATCAAGACTCGCTAAACAGGCCATATGTGAGACTGCTGCTGGAATAACCTGGATATTGCTTTACAGTAAACCTTTTCTATAAGCAGAAGAAATGCACTCTAAAATATTGATAAAAAATGTAGCATAGTAAGTACATGAGCCAGTAACATGGTCATTTGTCTTCATCATGTGTTATGTACTGCACATAATACACTTTTATGTGGCTAGCAGCTCACTTGGCTTGTCTACACCAGCGTCGCTCAGACAGGTGAGTAATGTGCTGTACCACAGTGTTACCAGGGCTACGACCTCACGAGAGGATAGGAGTTTTTCAGCTCCATTATACTTTTATGCGACGATGGTCATATATGAGGTCTGACCCCAGTGTCATTATAAGACACATGTGTGACTGTATACGTGTTTTATTCCATTTTTAATTTATAAGAATCTTGTAGGAAAGTAAATACTCAGTTTCTCATGAAAGATTGACTCACTGGTTTTCTATTGCTGGTTTTTACATGTTAGTGTGATGTTGAGTGCTAATGATGGTTTTACATGCTAATTTTTTTTTTATAATTCTACTCTATATAACATGTTTCTTTTCTCCATGTGTGTGCTCATTTGTTTATATAAATATTGGCTCAAGGATGTCTATTCTATTTAGTCATTTATAATCTGTAATAATAATTATTTATTTATTATTATTATTTTTTTAAAAATTGCCAGAGGTCGTGTATACTTGCCAGAGAGAGAAAGAAAGAAGGAACAGAAAGAAAGCACCACCTCCCCTGCATGGGCATGGAGGATGGTCACACTCAATCCCTTCTCCATTTCTCCCTCCTTTTTGGATTCTGGGCAGGCAAGCACACAAACCTGGGGCACGTGCACTCACCAGAAAGAGAGAGACAGAGAGACAAAAAGCGAGAAATCACCCCCCAGGGGGGGTGGCCACTCTGCAATCCCTTCTCCATTCTCTTCTTGGGATCTTGGGCACGCACACACATGCACCCAACATGAGTTTAAGCCACCAGGTCCGGAACTCTAACCATGGTTGACTACATGGGAATCCAGCGACACAGCCATTACGCTAACTGCTGGTCCCAAACCTGGTGTTTTTCAAGCTGTTGAATCCTGGACTCGAAACATATGGTTAGGCATGTTAGAGCCAGCTCTCGTAGCCACCAGGTCACAGGCTGGCCCTCTTATTTTGATGCTCAAATTGTTCTACATTTCGTCGGTGGGAATATTTTATTTATTTACTTTTTTGATGACCCCATTATTCTTTGGTCACTTTCTTACTTTCTGACATGTATTATAAGCTTATCTTGTATTTTTACTGCTTCATCCCTGGGATTGAGTTATTTTAGTTGAAATGCTATTTGGTAACCAAGATCTGAGCCCTAGTACTGCTTTCAGTTATTGGATTTCATATCCATATGTGCTCTCAGTGAACCAGCTAGGATATAGATTTGTATGTATGTGTATGCACATGGATGTGCTTCCAATGTATGTACATTGCTCTATTTACATGTACGTTATAAATTTAAATACACTAACATATACAACTACTTCTAATTCCAATCCAATATCACAGGATTCATTTTCATTTTCTTTCTTCTTTATTAGCCTCAATTTATTCACCTATTTGATCAATTCTCCATGAGAAAACAGATTTACTATCAAAATTGCCACTGCAAGGGACCAGCAGTTGGTGTAATGGCTACGTTGCTGAACTCTCATGTAGTCAACTGTGGTTCGAGTCCCGGACCCAGAGCTTAAACTGAAACTGGGCGCATGTGCATTTGTGCCCAAGATCCCGAGAGGAGAATGGAAGAGAAGGGATTGTGGCATGGCCATCCTCTCTGGGGGGTGATTTGCTAGAAGGCCTATGCACTCACTGGAGTGAGACAGAGAAAAGAGTGAGAGAGAGAGAAAGCATTCCTCATAGGGAATGGTCATGCCTCAATTCCTTTTCCTTTGTTTCTCCCTACTGTGGGGATTTCCAACATGCCCACACGTACACAAGCGGCCATTTCTGGGATTCAAACCTCTACATTTGGCAATATGTGATCCAGCTGTCATAACCACCATGACACAGGCTGACCCAAATATAAATTTTTAATGAAACTTTGATCAACCTTATGTGCAGTTCCATAAATTGTCTTTTTATTTAAAAAATATATCATGTCACTAATTAACTTACAAAAGATATTTGTCAGCATAAAATTCCATTTTCTGGCCAGCTGTGGGCTGGTTGGTTATAGTGGCTTGATATCACATGGCTTACTGCAAGGTTTGGGTCTCAGACTTTGACTTGAATACATGCCAAGCATGTCTGTGTGCCCAAATCCTGAGAGGAGAGAGAGGTGGAGGAAAAGGACTGCAGAATGACCAGGGAGAGTGTTTTCTTACTTTCCCTTGGTCTCTCATGTATAAAATAATTCCATTCTATACATGCGTATCATCACTTATTTAACTGAACGCCTCTTTAGAGATATTTTTATAATTTGTTTCTTTTTTTCTGAAAGTGCTGCCATAAATATCCTACTAAACTTTTTCTGCCCATTATTTTTTCTCAATAACCTATTAAAAGTTAGGTCCAGATAAAACATTTTAGTCCACATTTACTTCCAGGTATTTTGCAGTAACAAGTAACTCCACTTGCCTGTAGAGAGTATCTATACCTCTTTACTTCACTTCCAGATCTTGGTAATGCAGCATATTTAAGCATTTTTAATATGTCTTTATCAAATTGATAAATGAAAGTGATATACTATTTTAATGCACATTTTTATTATGAGAGCCATGAGATTCTTTCACATATTTAATAACTATTTGTTTTTCTTTCTCTGGTAATTAGTTAGGCGCTTTAATTGCATCGTTAAAGGCTTAATCGGTCAAAGACCAGTAAGTACAAATATGAAGTTTGACAGAATCATATTTATTGACTTGACACAGAGAGGAAGGGCACTCTAGGGAGACTATGTAATGTCACATGGTGTTTTTCATAAGGTTTTGGCTCTTTTTGAATGATCCTGAAGAATGTTTAAGGAAAGAGGAGATCGATTCTGAATTAATGCTTCTAGTTAGGATTGGGAGAATCCAACCCAACGTCCTCTGTAATAGATGAAGAAAACAAAACATTTCCCGAGGCATCACGGGTAAGCAAGTTGAAGCCATGCAAAGCAGGGTTTCTTATGGCATTTTAGAGTATGGTCTTGGGAAGTAACATTTCCTGTTAATAAAGGCCAGCTTTGTCTGTGTCTAAACTCCTACCCAGCCTGATTAATGGTAGACCTGTGTCCTCATTTTTTCTGCCCTAGCTGGTATTTATTTTTACAATCTCTAATACGTTTCTATATGCTCAGAATAGAGTTAAGCAGTTTAGGCTATGTACCTTACTGGTAAATGGAACAGAATATTTTCTTAGCATTTATTAGTTATTTCTGTAAAAGAGAGAGAGAGGAGAGAGGGTCCGGCTGTGATGATCTAGCCTGTTGTCCTCCAGCCCTTCATCAAGGATAAGTGTATGCCTGGAATGCTCACAGAGGTCTCTAGGCTTGAACCGGGAACATTCTCATGCAGGCTTGCCTCACGAAGTATTGCATTTTACTGCTGTGCCAGGGCCATCTCCTAATGTCACAGGTATTTTAAACAATATATTATTGAATTGGAGGTTCGGCATGCCCCTTAATGATTGTGTGACTCTAGAAAAGGGATTTCGTCACTTTATTCTCAGTTTTCATATTTGCGAAAGGGTCTAGTAATAAAAATAATAATATCTACCTCCTGGAATGAAGAAAGTTAAATGCGATGATTTACATAAGACACTTATCAAAAAGTTTGACACAATATAACTGTTCAAAAAAGAATAGGACTAAAAGGGTTTTCTTTAAATAACGCAAAATTTACATGAGTTGTTTGGTAGAAACAAGGAATGAAAAGAGCGTAACTATACATACCTAAACATAAGAGAATTGAAGTACATAAGATTGTGTGGAAACTGTTGATGAATATTATATGCATTGCCCCACTGATTTAAAAAAAATTATTCTAGATATTTGGAAGAGAAAGAGAAGCAAAATTTTGGGTATTTAGATAATCTTATGGCAGAACTTTCCTATAGATCTAACATACAAAGGCTGAAGAGACTGGTAAGGATTAGGTCCAGTTATTGCAGCCTCCTAGTCTGTTGATCCTGTTGAAGAGGCAAGGACAAACTCATTTCTAGAATGTTCTCTGGAAGAAGAGTAAGGGTCTTTCTTTTGAATGTAACTTAATGAACATAAGGGCACACACAAAACAAAGTGAAAGACATTATTTTACAAAACAGGTTAATAAAATGAGAGGCAGAGGTGGACAAGATATAAGAACACCATGTAGGATCCAGGGCCTTAGCCACCAGGCCAGCTCCTGACCCAAGAAAAATATCTTAAGAAAATAGTCAAAAATAAAGAGAAAAAAGTGAACAGTTAGAATAAGAGACAAAGGCAAAGTAAGTTTAATTGTTAATATACATTAAATAGTCCTCTTTTCAGTATAGACAGGCACTAATTTACTCTTGGTAAAATTCTTCTAACCAAACCCACTGACTGTAAAATACCACCTCTGCCATTATTGTTCCCCAGCTCTGAGTCATTACTTGTCTCTGAAGGAGACTTTATGAGATCTATTGCTCTCCACTCTTGTAAAACTCCATGAAAGCTAGATATGAAATATGAGGGGAAATAGCATGTGAGGGCACTTCAAAAAGTTCGTGGAAAATGGAATTACAAATTAATTTAGGTGCAAAACAATTTTGGAATCTGTGCTTTTTTACGTTTCTTATTTGCATTCAATCACTGTGCATCTCTGTAGCACACAATGTTTTTCAAAGTAGTTTTAACATGGACCAGCAGTTAGTGTAATGGCTATGTCGCTGGGCTCCCATGTAGTTGACCGCGGTTCGCGTCCCAGACCTGGTGGCTTAAAACTCACACCAGGCGCGTGTGTGTGCATGCCCAAGATCCCGAGAGGAGAATGGAGGAGAAGGGATTGCGGCGTGGCCATCCCCCCTGAGGGGTGATTTCTCGCTTTCTGTCTCTCTGTCTCTCTCAGTCTGTCTGGCGAGTGCATGTGCCCTATAGCAAAAACTTCTCAAAAAATAAAAAATAAAAACAATTAAAAAAAAGTAGTTTTAGCATCGAACAGGTCAACCTTTCTCGACAATGAGTCATTAGTGAAACCACATTTAGCTAAATTTAGAGCACCTGTTCTCATGCCTTTTTACATGTTTGTAAGTGAAGGACTGCATTTTTGTTTTTAACTCCAGCATTTTCTTTCTTTTTAAGCTAAGAATACTTTCAAAAGGAAAAAAAAAAAAAAAAAAAATCTGTTACTATTGTAATCTTTGTTAAGTGTGTCAACCATGGAGATGACAGAGCTCCAGAATCAATACCATCGTAAAAATGTCTGGAACTCCCAGTTTGCTCTAATCATAGGATGATACTGTTTTTAGCATCCTTGCTTTGCCCCATCTATCTCTCAGGTTTTAACAGAAGCATCAGTGGCCAGCAGCAGCCATGGAACAATTGTTCAAATCCTAATTAAAGATTTCTGAATATTTCATCATGTTAACTTCAACTTAATGCAGGTCAGTGTTAGGTAAATTTTCCTTAGAGAGAGAGAGAGAGAGATTTTTCTACCCCAAAATACATATTTATATGTATATATGTATAGATAGGTACAATAAGTCTACCATAAATTTGGAATAAATCAGGAATTTTCCTTAGCAAAATTCAATGTCTAGCCAATCAATATTATATTAGAAAATTTTCTAATCTGAAACAATTTTATTTTTATAAGGTCATGATATGTGTAACCTTCAAATATCATTTATGAGGTTATTATATCTTGCTATTACCACAACAGAGTAACAATTTAAAGAATTTTAATTTTCTTAAAATAAAATTGAGCTATTTATCTTTACATGAGATATCTGATTACATTTAGAAAGCTTTTAATTTAAAAAGCAAAATAGGGTGCTCAAAATTGGCCTTTTAAAATGATTTTTTTCTTGATCATAATATGCATATATACATGCTTTCATAGGAGACACACACACACAGAGAGAGAGAGAGAGAGAGAGAGAGAGAGAGAGAGAAAGAGAGAGAGAAAGAGAAAAGGAAAGTATGAAATCACCCCCTAAAGAAGGCTGGCCATGCTCCAACCCCTTCTACTCCATCCTCTTGGGACCTTGGGGAGGAACTCACATGAACCTGACATGGTTTTCAAGTAACTAGATCCAGAACTCAGTGGTGCAGTGGACCATGTGGGATCCTGTCATCTTAACCACCATGTCACCTGCTGGCCTCTTTTGAAATCACAAAAATAATTTGAAAATTTTTCTTAGATTTTGGACAAAATGAAGACATTTCTGTCCCATGAGACAAAATAGTAAAAAACTAAATTTAGATTCTATATAAAAACTATATTTAGATTATATATAAAATTTTTTCCTAACTTCTGTTATAGTGTAGATGATTAGAAGATACTGATTCATAAACATCTACTAGTTTCATGCTCATAATACTTAATTGTAATTTTATTTTGTCTATATTCAGTAGAACTTCATGAAACCGGGTTAAATCCTGAGAAAGCAGCTGATAAGTCATAATTTCTTAAAAAACAACCTTTTATGCTACAATTAATATAGACAGATTTTAATATAAAATATAATTATCAGTTGGACAGAAGTATAAAGACATAGTATTCAGCTTTTTCTTAATCCTTACGAGATATAAATTCAACTTCATGTCTTTCATGCTCTGAAACTTTATTTTTGCATCTTCAACATTTGTGTCTACAGCTTTTATTGAGTCTAAAAGTGATCATTCACAGCTGCTAGAGTGGATTGAGAGGAAATGTTAATAACTAGGATGTAATCAATACACGAAGAAACTGAGAGGCCAATAATTAATTAATTTGCTCAATATATCCTGCTGGCAAGTGACAGAAATAAGATTAGAGTTCAGGCTTCTCTGACTTAAAATATTTCTTCGCATTCAGTAGTCCCCAACATTTTTTACATATAGATTTCTATTTAATTATTAAAATATTACAGACACAAAAGTAAGATATTTTAGTGATTAAGAGGTTGGCCTGGGTGGCAGTTTCTCAGAATTTGAATCTCAGCTCTCCTAGTCAATAGATGCAGAGTTTTAAGTAAATTATTTACATTCTATCATTCAGCTTTCTAATCTCAAAGAGAGAAAAATAACAACCTCAAAATATTCTTATATATAGAAACTAGGTATGACAGTTCATGCCAAAATGAGTGGTAGGCTGGCTCATAGCTGGGGATCAGCTTATAGATGTACTATTCCTTTGTTTTAATAGAATTCTTTAACCTCATATTTTTATAACAGGTAAAAATTATCTTCCCTTTTTTTCTGCAATATGAAATGATTTCCAGTAATTTGTTTTTCTTCACTGACCTTGTGCCCTAAATATTCTCCTTATGTAGGCTACTTCTATTGTTCATCAGACTTTACCCAACATTGATTTTCTGCCCAACACATCCATAAACTTCTTTCACAATGGATGATCTTACTTCCCTCAGCTTATATCAGTCCTTAGAACCAGTATCTTCTGTCTTTGAGTGGAGATTAAAATCTATTATGCTATGCTATGTACTGGCTGCTAGAAAAATCCCTGCTAACTGGTAGCACCTTGGTTATGTTACTTTGTAAAAGATTTTTTGTGTCTGTTCAAGTCCATACCAATCATAATAATGACATTTATTTCAGAGACTGAGCTCTGTTTAATCAAAACATGATATAGGGTGCACTTTCTGTTCTGCCTCTCTGCAAACCATTATTTTATTTAAAATTGGCTGTGTTTATCATTGAAGAAACATGTTTATATCTGTCCTTAAGAAAACAGTACCAGAAGGAAAAGAGCTATATCTGGGTTCTGTGATATTTTCCCATTTAAAGAAGAAATTATTCTTTTGCAATGGTCAGACTACTGAATGCTTAGAATATGTAACACTGGTAAGTGTTTATACATGGAATAGAGAATCATAATTTCAACTATTTCACTTTATCATTAGTCATAAGTCACTTGCTTGACTAATTAATCAATGCTACAGGAATATCTATCATTAGACAGAATTTTGTTTGCTTATCTTGAGCATATAAGAAACAATGATTTTTCATTACACCAGTGATATATGCAGGGAACTATGTTAGTAGAGCCATGAAATTGAAAATGATAACAATATTAAAATCCATGAAACACTAAACGTCATAAAGGCAAAGCATGTTTTGTTACATTGTCTACTAAATATGTTTACCTTTGATTGTTTAGCAAAATAATAAAAATGCACATAAAAATAAAATGAGCTTAGATTTTTAAAAAATCACCTTTGTGACATTTATTTTAAATTTTGTTGCTAGAAAGCATGGCGTAACACAAAACATCAGTATTTGCAGAACTGAAAGAGTTAGGAAGCTTACCTTCCACTCTTTTACTCGGAGCCATAAAATGTACTAAGTTCAATTTCCCCAAGCTTCTTCTGTTCTCTTGTCTAAAAATGAGAAGATTGAGATCATATATTTTCTAAAAGCATTTATGGTTATGATTCAACATTATTACCAGATAATGTAGCCCTGACTGGACCTTTGAATGAACTGTGACTATGACACAGCATATAATTACACTAGGATCAAATTAGGTTAGCTATTGCCTCATGATGACTGAATATAATCAGTGGGATTGTTATAGTAGGAAGATGCTCGATAATCACATCTGTTCACACTCTTTGACTTTAGGCCCTCAGTAGCTACAGCATGGAACTAGTCATGAGAATAAGTGCAGGCTAAGATCTTGGTTTGGCTTTGGAACAGTAATGAGGTGAAGGTGGTTTAGTTAGTGCCTTGTCCAAATACGTTGGATTCTTTCATTCTATTGACTTATGTCTGAATTCAAAGCAAGGAACAGAGAGTATCCCTAGAAAACTGAAAAAGAAAAGATTACTATTGTAAAATTGTCCCTTGATATTATTATGGTTGGTCAAAATTTCTTGCAGAAGTCTATTCAATTCTCAGTAATCACAAAGTTGCTTTATGTCAACTTCCTTCTTACAACCTATCTTAGATTCTTCATTAACATATACACTACGGAATACTACTCAGCCATAAAAAACAACTAGATCCTGGTATTTGATAGAAAGTGGACAGATATGAGAGATTTACTGGTAAGTGAGTCAAGCCAGATCATGTATGAGGCATTGTACATTCCATTTAATATATACTGAATGTCTGCACTCTATGACAGAAACTGAAATTTTGGACAATAGAAGGGCATGGAGAGCAACTGTGGACACCAGAGACAGTGTAAAAGGAGGGTGGAAAATGGCAGAGAGTGAGAGGGAGGAAATCAAGGGGGAAAAAAGAAAGTAAAACAGTTAACACAAAATGGAAAATTATCTATTGAAGATATTAGGTATGATAATATCTTTGATTAGGCAAATATTCAGTGTATTCCAGATGGGAAAATTCATTTATGTGCTGTAATGATATACAGTGAATGAATATAAAATAATAAATAATTTTTTAAAGTAAAATAGAATTGGAGATTTAAGGAGAAAAAAGGTGCCCTCACCTTGATAAATTATAATCTTGTTGAGAAGATAATTGATACACTTATCTGTAATCAGGGATCTCATTAAGGATATCACCAGCACACTAAGAAGTCTCATCTAATTGATATATTAATTGCAAGATTCTAAATTTATATGTATAACCAGTTTATACTTGGTGTGATTTCGCGTCCCTATTTTGATGTCAACACAATAGCAAGTTTGCTGGGAGTCATTGCTGGTTTTTCAGAGAAAGAAGAAAATTTAGTTTTGATGGAATGTCCTCAGTAAATTTTCATTTTCATTTTTATGGAGTTTTGTATAGAAACTAATGGTGTTTATTCTTTTGTTCAATAAATAGTCACTGAGGAAAAAAAGCACAAATTATCTACCAGACATTATGTCAATAACTGGATACTAACATAGTTCTCTCTTAGCATGAATGCGTTATGCTGCATCTCTACTTTAATGCCTGCCAGTCTTGAAGGTCAATTGCCCATAATGATGATGATTGATAGTTTCAAAACTTGAACTCAATTACTTGAATGAAGTAAGCCTTTTACTCACTAACCCCCTTATGGTTTCAGGGTGTCTTGACAAATGATGTATGCCACAGCATAAATGGAAAAATTGGTATCTAGGTCCATTCGTGACCTTGAGAAGAGCTCTTCAGAAAGTCCAGATTGCTAGGGCTAATAGAGGGAAAATAAATAGAATTTTACATGAGCTTTGAAAGAAAAGGTTAGATGAGTGAACACATGGAGGCTCTTCTCTCTATTCTAAGGAAACAATACTGCTTAACCAAGTAAGGCAGCAAAAATGTCTGGAAATATAAAGTATTTGGGATATTATGCAGAAAAAAGAGGCCAAACAGTGAGAAAAATATCAGCATTTCAAGGTTGAGTATGTTTTATTGCCTTCCAATTCTCTTTTTAAACATTGTATTAAATGAAGAGTTCACTCCAGAGAGGATTTATAGTGCTGAGTTCCTTCAGATAAACTATGGCTTATGTAAACCATAACTCTTCTAAGGAGCTGCGTGGGTATACTCAGCACCCACTGGCTATTTCTGCACCTACTCTGACTTGGTGAACTGGCCAAATTATAGATAAATTATGAAGTTCTAATAAATGACTTTATGATTCCTGGAAAGTACTCAAAAATCACTCTTCACAAAATGAAATGATAGGGAACCAGCAGTTAGCGTAATGGCTATGTTGCTGGATTCCCACGTAGTCGACCGCGGTTCGTGTCCCGGACCCGGCGGCTTAAAACTCACGCCGGGCGCGTGTGCGTGCATGCCCAAGATCCCGAGAGGAGAATGGAGGAGAAGGGATTGCGGCGTGACCATCCCCCCTGGGGGGTGATTTCTCGCTTTCTGTCTCTATGTCTCTCTCTGTCTGTCTGGCGAGCGCACGCGCCCTACAGTGAAAATCTCTCCAAAAAAAAAAAAATGAAATGATAAATTCGATCTACACTAACATACTGACATTTCCTCTTTGTCATATTTTTAAGCTCCACAAATGGCCAGATTTAGAGATTTAAAACCTGGTGAGACTTTTTAGGCAAATACCATTTATTCAATGTTACTGAGCTTTAGATCACCATATGTATTATATCCAAATATCCCAACACCTGACCTCATAGCAGCTTCATTACTTGGTATTAACATTATTTTAATTTTATTTTTAGTAACAAGTAATTCATTTTATTCTTATATATTAGTTTTTTAATTTTTTGAACAGGGAAGGTATACAGAAGGCTAGAATTATGTATGTTTATGTATGCTTCTTTACTGGAAAATTTCTGTTTCCAGTCCCTTTCCTTATCTCTCCAGTTTCTACTCCATAGTACTTCTTTCCCCACAAAGTAAACATTATCATTACAATTTTATATCTTTTCAAGTATTTTTTATACTGAAGTATATTAGTATGTAACAATATATATTAGGATTCATTTTTTAACCTAATAGGTTAGCATATTTCTCATCTTGCACTGCACCTTACTTTTGTTTTCATTCCAATATTTTGAAGATGTTTTAATACAATGGTATCAAACCCAATAGTTTTGTTGGTCTTCAGCCATTCTTTTTAATTAAGAAAAAAAAAATGTTACTTGTCAGGTCAGCTCCATAGCCTGGTCGTTGAAGGAGCTGGATCTTACACTGCTAACAACATGCATAGAACTCCGGCCTTGGCATTTTGAAAACACACAAGATCATGTGCACGTGTGCCCCAAATACCAACAGGGTAGATAGTGAGTGTGACTTTGAGTGTGATCCACTGAAAGTGCTTTCTTCCTCTCCTTTCTCTGTCTTTTGGTAAGCACGCATGTCCTCTAGCAAAACTTTTAAAAATGTCATTTGTCACATTTCATATTTCAAACCATTCTCAGAGATAGGAAAGATATGAAGGATTGCAGTTTCAGAAGCCAAAGATTCTTTTTTATTATTATTATCACAATCTTGTTCATATTACATTGAGTCACATATAACTTTACAATGTATTACATTTCTTTTTCCAGAAGGAATATCATGCATATCGGTCAACACAAAGACATTAAAATCCCCATCATCATCATCAAATAGTTTTTCATTATTTTTTTTCCAGGAGCTGGTAATTCTCAAACCAGTTATACCCATCATAATTATTTATACACAATTAAATGTGGAACTTAATGAAATGCAGTTACTCATTTTCAATTTAGTTTGAAATCTTTTGAAGGGATCCCATAATAAATTACCTACTTTTCAAAAACAGAAGCTAATGCTTCCTCATATGATGTTCATGAAGTCCATAAGCTATTGAAGACTGGTCATCTCAGAAGTTAAAAAAAATTACGTAGCTGGAATGTAATGAAGGCCCCAGAAGAAAAGTATTTCAAAGACAGCTCAGAAATACTACACCTTACCCCAACAGTAGGCATGCCACACAAGTTGTGGCCCCTTAGAATTTTCCTACCAGGATGTTCTAAGGTGACTTTGACGCCAATGACCACTAACACAGATGAATGGAAGCAGACAGACTTGAAATCTAAACACTCTCTCAATTCGGTGGCAAAAATCAATTCACACGCAATGCTCCTCTCCATTGAAGTAAAGGGAAAGTGACTCTATATTCCAAAGATTTCTACCACCCTATTCTTTAAACCAATGTTGCTTTGTAAACCTATTACCTCAATACTGCAAATTTCTAGACTGACACTGAAACTTTAATACGTCTTACTAACAAGGAGAAATAACTATAATCTAGCTCTTTTTACTGGGATCAGCTTCCTCTGAGCTTCAGTTGTTAGGAACACCAGTTAGTAAAGCATAACTGACTACCATGTTTGGAGATCACTGAGGCAGAGAGGACTTGGCTTGCTGTCCCTTCAGATTGTTACACATTTCTCTGTTCTAGTAGCTGGTCTCTGGTGCTGCTTTTCTGTCAGTAAAGTTACATCTCATCTCTGTAAATGTTCCCATCTGCCACTTTTTTAGAAATTCTATTTCATTTTCTAGCCTAGACTAGAACTTGTTTTCTCTTCCTTCACGTGTGTCCTGATTTTGGAACAGGTAAGTCTTGGTGCTAACAATTAGCTTAGCTATAGTGATAATTATCAGTACTGTTGACAAAATTTCCAGTTCTCCCAACTCAAAATATTTGGTAGTTTGCATTTTTTGGACCTCTTTGAGTCTAAGTAAGATCAAGTAAATAATTCTGATCAGTTCATCATGGACAAAACTATGTGTAACACTCCTGGATTAATACTAAACTGTGTTAGCAATGAGGTAACCTCGTCCTCTCTGCCACTGGGGTGGGGTGAGGATATTTAAACCAATGACTGCTCCGAGAAACTGAGGTCCAAGTGAGTACAATGTGAGTCATATACTAATATGAATATAAGGTGTGAACAAGAAACGTCTCTTTTTGCTTGCTGAAAACCACCAAGATTTAAAGTATTTCTTATCATAGCCTAACTTAATCCATAACCTATTCTATATAGCCACAGAGAAATCTTTCTTCTTTTTGATAACAAAAACAAGAAACAAACAAACAAACAAAAACATACTATAGATTCTGGGCATAACACAAAGTCCTCAAAGGAGGGTAAGGTGAGGCTTTTCTTCTGGAGCTGGAGTGTTGGAATATTTTAATATCACCTCCAAGTTCAACACTTTTCTGGAGGTGAGGGTACCATAGATCCAAAAGCTAAACCCTTGACAAAACAGAAATGTACCCAATGAAGAACAGAGAAGGTGATGCAATACCAAGGTTGGTATTGGGGAAGAGCTAGTGTTGGGACATTGAGTCAGGTTAAGAAAAGGGAAAGAAGGATTATACAGCAGACCTCTTAATTCAGAATAAGAGGTACTCAAGCCACTGATCAGCAGCAGAAGGAACACCAACGAAAGTGGCAGATGCCTTCTGGCTGATAAGAAGATCATAGCCAGGAGACCCAGCATGCCCTGGACAGCAAAAGGAGTCAGACTATAGGCATAGATCCGGCTTATAGGTTAAGGACTGACTTTCCTGGAACACTAGCAACAGTAAAGTAGGATTCCAAATGTGGGGGCATGGTATTACCCTAGGAAAGAGAGATATCTGGACTAGGGGGTTCAAGGCATGGCCCCCTTTTAGATAGGCACGATGTAATCAGATATAAGTTCAAGAGTTAATAAAGGGACTAAGGTAGAGACCTAGTTGTTGGGAGAGTGGATCAAACCAATGACATTAATAAAATTACTGAATGGGTAGGAAGATTGATATATTTCTCTTCTCTATGTTGAGAATTGGTCCTTGATATTGGGGTGGACTTGATTTTATAAATGAACTTCTATATTTTAAAAACAATAATGACAAATGTTCCAATATCAGAAAAGGGAGCCATTAGGAAGCATGACTTGGAATAACCTAATACGCTGAATAGGTACTATATTTCTTCTATGTTTCTTTCTACTTTGCCTTCACTATAATTATAGGCATAATCAGAATTGTAATAAGTGGCTGAGAAAGTAATAAGAGAATGAAAAAGATCAATAGCTTGACCAGAACCTCCCTTGTTTACCCTGGTCCTATACAGACCTCTCCAACCCCCTGTGGTTCTTGTTAGTACCTATTCGGAAATGAACTACAGGCATGACCTTTCATACAGTCATGTTTCTAAGTATTTACTACCATTTCTATTTATTTCTATCTATTTCTAGATTTATTTCTATTTTATTATTTTCCAGTTCATCTTTTAGGGATATTTTCTGATCTGTTTTTAATTTACTCAGCTTGCCAACAAGTTGTTAATCTTTCCTTTTGGTCTTGTTTTCAAAACTGGTACTCAACAGTTTGTTTCCAAATATAACCATGGCTGTCTCTTGGTCAAGTCAGGTGTGTCATTTACACCTCCAACTGCACAGCATCAAGCTGTCTCAGTACCTGGGCTCATAAACCTTTCCTTCAGTGTCACCCCAGTGCACTCTCTCCCTCTCTTTCTCTCTCTGGTGAGCACATACACTCTATAGCAATTTAAAAGAAAATGCAAGTTTGGGGACTAGTAGATGGCATAATGGTTATGTCGCTGGACTCTCATATAGTCAACAGTGGTTCAAGACCCAGACCCAGTGGCTTCAAACTCACACCAGGCATGTGTGCATGCTTGCCCAAAATCCCAAGAAGAGACTGGAGGAGAAGGGATTGCAGCATGGTCATTCCCTCAGGGGGTGATTTCTCACTTCTGTCTTTCTCTCTCTCTCTCCAGTGAGTGCATGCAACTTATTGCAAAAATCTCTCTAAAAAAACCCAAACAAACAAAAAATGTCAGTTTATGAGAAGTTAGAAACATAGCAATATAAGTAACACATCATATTTTTTGTTTATTTGTTTTTGTTTGTTTGTTTTAGTTTTTTGCTATAGGGCACATATACTCACTGGAGAGAGAAAGAGAAAGAGACATACAGAGAGGGAAAGTGAGAAATCATCCCCTCAGAGTGGAAGCCACGCCTCAGTCCCTTCTCTATTTTCCACCTGGGATTTTGGGCATGCATACACACGTCAGGCCTGAGTTTCAAGCGGCAAGGTCCAAGAATCAAACTGTCATTAGCTATATGGGAATCCAATGCCTTAACTATCATGTCACCTGCTGATCTTCACATCATGTTTTAAAATAATTTTTTACTGAAAATCTAGATACTCTGGCCTAAGATATATTCTTCAGGTCGCAGTCTCCAGTTTGTTTTAAGAATTAATGAAAATTGTAATTATATTTTATTTTAGGGTTACCATGCTAATCATGAGAACTTCTATATTCTGTATTTAAAAAATAATAGTAACAAACCAAATACCACTTATTGAATTTATATTGTACCAGGCACTTGGTAAGATTTCACCTATCTGTTCTCATTTAATGTTTCCAACAGCCTGTATTAATTTGCTAGGGCTGCTATAACTAGTATAGGCTGGGTGGCTGACATAAGAAAAATTTATTTGCTCACAGTTCTTGAGTCTAGAAATCTGAGATTAAGATGTTAGAAGGCTGATTCTCCTGAAGGTTGCAACGGAAACAATTGCTCCAAGACTTTATCTTTGGCTTGTAAATGGTTGTCTTCTTCATGTATCTCTTCATAAATTTTTCCCTTAGTGTCCAAAGCTGACCTTCTTGTAAAGACTTCAGTCATATTGTAATAAGCAAACACTAATTACTTCATTTTATCTAAGTCATCTCTATAGGACCCTTATCTCCAAGTTGGGTCCCAGGTTGACAAATTTGGGGCTAGAATTTCCACATATGAATTTTTGGAGGCATATAGTTAGCCCATAATAAATGACATGAAATATCAATATTTTCTCTATTTTAAAGACAAACTGAAAAAATGAAGTAATATGTCATGAATCATAGAGCTGGTAAATAGATTTGAACCCGAGACCATTTCACTCATAGTACTCTACTATTAATTACTAGCCATTCTTACTTTCAGATAATTACAATTGAAGGAAATGAAAAACTTCACTGCCTAAGTCTGTAGTCATAGAAGCAAGTAATTTTAAGAGTTAAAATAATCTTCAATGGAACTCAAGTACATGTTAATTATCAGAGGAAAAGGAAAAGAGAATACAATGCATGTTAACTTTCAGGAGATGGATATTTGGCCTCAAACTATGTAATTACTCATAAAATATGTTGAGCATTTTTTTCAGATGATAAAAATAATGCATATCTATTGTATCTATTGTGGTAGTTGAATAATATGGAAATGTATAAAGGGGAAAAGTTATAATCACATAACATCTCATTCTTTAAAGATAATATTGTAAATGCTCTTCCTTTTCTTTCTAAAATTTCTAAGTAAATATATACTAATAAATTGTATATAGTTTTAAACTCTGCTTTATTCACCTAAAAATAGTATATAGTTAAAGATTTTTTGCAGTTGATTGTGCTTCGCCACGTGACTTTAAAAAATAAGTTTCTATATTAAAATAATTCCAGACGTACAGAAAAGTTACAAAAATATTACAATGATTTACTCTTCACCCAGATTTTCTAATTGTTAATACTAACCATATGTGTCTTATCATTGCTTTTCTATGCATGTGTGTGTGTGTGTGTGTGTGTATATGTGTGTGTATTTTCTAAAACAAAGACACTAAATTACATAAACCCAATGTAATTAAGAATTGTAGGCAACTCTTCTTAGTAGGAATATAGGTATACCTTAGAATTGCCAAACCAGTGACCAACAGGTGTCATGATGTTTAAGGTGCTGGACACTCCCACATGGTTGACCACGGTTCAAGTCCTGAAACTGGCACTTTTTTTTTCACTTTCCATCTTTCTCTGTGTGTCTCTCTCTGATCAAATTAAAAATAAATTAATGAATAAATAAAAATTAAATATTTTTTTTTAAAAAAAGGAATTGTCAAACCAACCTACCTCAGACACATAAATTGATGATGAGAACTCAGAAAATCAACTTTTAACTGTCCCCTTCACAAGTTCATCATGGTCCATAGAGAAGTCATTGACAGTGCTGGATATTAGATGACTAGTGTAGGATAAAGAGGATGAATAAAGTCAAATCAAGAGGAGTATCTGTTATCTACAGCCTATCTAAAATAATTCGAGAAAGAGTAATCTAATATACCTTTTCCAACCTACGAATGGTTTCCTTGTTGAGGACCATTCTGAAGGAGTTCAATTCTATAGGAATGAAGATGACTTCATAGAACACGACTGATATAAAGGTCAAGTTCCTACTTTTAAAAGTATAGTCATACTGAAACATTCACATTGTTTGTCTTATTGGATGACTGGAGCAGATAAGTATCTTCTTCATTTCTTCCCTTACAAGCAAATTTTGCCACAACTGCAGCTGAGGAGATATCATTCTCTCAGTAAGCAGGCCATCCATTCAGTAAACTGAGATTGGAATTAACTAATGTGAAAATGAATACAATCTTCTATTTTTGTTGCTGCAAAAATTCTTGTTGAAACATGAAAATGAGTAAATGTGAACACTGCTTTTCTTATTTAGTCTTTATTTTCAGGTTTGGGTTCAAGGAATATAACTGTGTAAATAAGGATTTAGATGCAACATAGTAAACTATCTCATGTAGTACTAGTTTTCATTAAGAATTACATTGAGGGGAAATGTTTAAAATGGAGAGTAGTTGAAAAATTTACCCAGAGTAGGTGAATTCAATTCAATATTAGGACATATGACTAAAGCTAGTAAAAGTTGTCACCATGGGTGACAACACAAAGACACATATAAAGATCATTGTCTTCAGACTAGGTGTGATTTCAAGTACTTTTCTAGTCTCAGTTTCCTCATCTATTAAAAAATGATACCAACAATAGTACCTAATTTTTGGAAAAGCTGTGAAGATTAACTTTACATAAAGTTTACATATTACACACTCAGCATAATTCCTAAAGTATGATAAGTACATAAATAATTATGTGCACATCTTAATTTCATTTATCCATTTAACTTATTAAAATACTTTAATTAAGAAGATTCTAGTGCTAGGTGCTGTGTTAGAGTCCAGTGATTAAAAGATGACTTTGACAGTCCCTGTCTTCAAAAAGCTCCCACTGTGGTAAGCCAATTTAAATTTTTATCAGTACACGTAGTCTTCGACACAATTGAACAATTCGTTATATATAACTGCACATAGTTAACTATCATTTTGGGTCAATTATATTAGAGTCTGTTCTCTTCTCTCAGGTCTTGTCTATTCGCCAAAAGCAGTAAAATCATAACAGTAAAGGGATCTTCATTTTATTGAACTCAACTCCTCATTTACACAGAAGGAAGCTGTGATTTCATACATTGACAGACTCAAAGCTACAGCTCAAGTCTCCATACTCCTGTTCAAGACCCTTTTCCCTCTAAAAATCACTATGTAATAAACTCTTAGGAGCAGGAATTTGCCTGGTACCCTGTTGCACCCTCTTAAAACTGGATTTTCTCTGCACTAAAACCTTTAGGACATTACTTAGGTAAGCCAAGAATGGTTCCTGTGGCCAATTGAAAAAAATGGTATGGTCTGTGTTATATTCTAGGTCTACTAATCTCTGGGATCTCTGGGTACAAATGAAGTCTCCATAAAATGGGGGGAAAAAAAAGGCTACGAGGTCGCTACCAGCTGATACAAGAGCTTAGTCTACCCTCTCTCATTCCTCAGCATTTACTTCTGGGGTCTTGGGAAATTCCCACAGAAATACATCTCAGGTCACACATTCTTCATCAGGTTGTCTTCAGGTGTTTCCCAGGGATGCTCTCCTCTCTGGCATGACTCTCTTTCTGTCCACGCCCATTTCTGATGCTCTGAGATCTGGAGTAGAAGGGCTGAGTGTGTTTGTGAGTGTGGAGCTAGCTGTGTAGTGCTGCTGGGAGGATGATGAAAATCTCCTTCACCAAAGAAGGACCCCCACGCAGTATGTATTACAGCAGGCAGATTTTCTCAGCATTTTATCACACCTTATTCAGCTGCTAGGCTCTGCTTCTCTCTCCCTTAGAGCTTCAAATCAGCCACTCAATCTTGATGGGGTAGAATAGAGGAAGGCAGTGAGGGGCAAAGGAAAACAGCTCTCTTTCCTCTCCATCAGGTGCCTTTGTGCAGGGTAAAGTAAAACAAAACCAAAGGAAACAACTTCTTTCCTTCTTTAGTTAACCAACCAAACACGAAACTCCCAGCCATATCAACTTATTTGATAGATGTTCACTATGCTTCTTAGCCACTACTAGTTTTATAAACAAATAGACAATTATGAATTGGTTTCTTTTAGACAAAATGTCCTGCAAAATTTGTTTTCACAAATGAAAACATTAAACCTAGAGAGGCAAAGGACTTTCTCTGATTTAATGAAACGTGTTGTCACTGGCAGGGGGATTAGCTTTTGGATTAGGTCTGTGTCAATTGCCACTTCTAATAGCAGAGGCATATAACTGATAATTGTCATATTATATGAAACAGTGACGACAACAACAACAGAAAAGAAATGAAAAGAAAAACAAATAGCAACAACTCCTCTGAATAGTGATAACACACTTATCTATCACAAACACATGGGATATATAAAGTGCTAAACAATACATATGATAAATAAATACATGTCTTTTTTTTCAAGGTTGAAGTTTTTATGTCTGAAATGAGCCTTCAAAGAGTTTGCTAGTTGTGTGTGACCAGCAGTTACTGTAATGGCTATGTCGCTGGACTCCCACGTAGTCGACCACAGTTCACGTCCCGGACCCGATGGCTTAAACTCACGCCGGGCACATGTGCGTGCATGCCCAAGATCCCGAGAGGAGAATGGAGGAGAAGGGATTGCAGCATGGCCATCCCCCCTGGGGGGTGATTTCTCACTGTCTCTCTGTCTCTCTCTGTCTGTCTGGTGAGCACATGCGCCCTATAGCAAAAACCTCTCCAAGAAAAAAAGTTTGCTAGTTGTGATGTTAATACACTTTATATGGCCAGAAAAAAAGGTGGGAGGAATTAACCTTTTCTTAACTTCCATACAAATAGACTATACCATGTAATAAATTCTGTATCTCAAGATTTTGAGGATGTGCCAGCCACTAGACTAAAACTGCAAGAGAATGAATAGATCTTGATTTCAGCTTTTTTTTTTTTAACTGCTTTGTTCTGTCCTTGCATTTATAATACATGTTATATTTGAAAACCAAATATGCCTTTTATTGTATAAGAGCTACACTAACTTCAAGAAGCTCACTGAATAGACTTTCAAACTTCTTGTAGTTGTCCCTGTTAATAGAGCTGACTGAATTTACAAAGTAACTCAATCCAGGGTTTGCATGGAAACAAGGTCATTGTATTCATTATTTTGCTAAAATAATATTTTCGCTATGAGAGATGAGCAAACTATGATCCAGTGCTTAATTTTCCTTTTCAAATGCAGACAGATCCTCTCTTCTTGGTCAGTTTTCCTATTTTGTAGTCTGTGTAATGCTTTAATAAAAGAGGCCTTTCTTTTGTTTCAAAGCCATTGCTGTCATAATGTCTTTCTTTTATTTTTTTTGTAAAGTTTAGTTTCCAAACTATTATACTGTGTTCTCATGGACTCAATGGTCTATCATTAAATAAGCCAGATGGATCCTCCCTTTACTATATAAGCTTATTTAGATCCAGTTGAAACCGTTGACTGCAAATACATGTTGAGCTGCTTCAAACTGTCAAAGGCAGTTTGACCAATACTAGCATAAACTGAAAGTCATGATTAAGCTGTAATGAGGTTCAAAATTTAGGATTTAAATGATTTTTTGCAGTCAAAGGGGAGTATCACACTCAAAATGTTTCCTATGCCTGTAAAGTCCACGGAACAGTTCTTCATGTCTTTCCCCCTTTTTGCTTAATATTTTAAATTCTTGTTAAATTTTTCAAATGTGTTTAATGATTTCTCCTTTGTCAGAGAGCAATTTTAAATGATCAGTATAAACAGGAAGCACATGCTACTTTTAAGTCCTTACAATGCACCAGAGGATCACCATCATATCTTGAAATTCTGTTATGATTTTGAAATAAAAGCAAAATGTCTTTTTCAAATTCATTCTCACAGAGAAGAGCTGCAGGGTGAATGAGCCACAGAACTGAGTGCGTTGGCTTGGTTCTAATGGCTTCGAGGAGTTAAAAATTCTATCTGCCCTTGAGTGCATGGCTGGTCATAGAGAAATAAGAGTCAAATGCTTTGAGAAATATTAATGTATTTCACTATTTAAAATGTAGTATAAAATTCATCAGTACTAATACAGAAATTGTCCCAGAGTTAAATATTTGAGTAACTTAGAAATATACATGTATATCTATAAAGTTAAAAATGTAAGTATTTGTATTGTCTGTTTTATTATAGAAAACAAATTTAAAATTATATGTGCTAAATCTTACAAACTTTATTAAAGAAATATTTCCTTTCTTCCTTGTTCTACATTAGATATGTCAGATGTTAATACTATTATGTGGCAAATTCTAGGTGCTTTTGTCCTTTAAAAACAATCACGTTTCCATACCTCATTCCACACATTCTAGAATATTTGTCTCTACTTCTTAAGATGTTGTATGTAGCTGCTGCACAAGGATATAAGTCTGGAAGCCTTTGAAGACCATAATTCTTTTAAGAAAGATACAGACATCATTCTTTGCAAAGCAAGAATAAAATCATGCCCTTTATTCCTTGTCAATGGGCCTTCTCTTCCAGAATACATTACTATCTTTTATCTAATAGCCTATTACAGACTGCAGAGCGTGTAAAAGCGGTGATATTGCTCAGGGTCTAAAGATTTCATTTTTTATTTCAATGCCATTATTAAATAACCCCTTAGATGGAAATTCAATGCTGGCAAGCTACATGATAAGCTATGTTAATAGCTCATGTTATGCAAGAATTGAGCAATTACTTGAAATTTAATAGTAGGCCTGTGAAAATGTGTAATTGGTCAGATTTTCATCCACAGCAATGTTATGTAGTTACCTTAGTGTTAATGGATTCCAATGTGGTCTTTTGAAAAGAGCTCATGAAGCAGGGCAAGATACTAAAGAGGAGATTCTCTTCTGTAGTTGTATTGGGATGAGGGTGGTAAGTGTGCATGGTGGTTTGAGTGAACAGAGGTTACAGTGATAGAATGAGATTTAAGCAGTGGAAATGACAATCTTGATGTTCTTTAGTTTTATACATATGTCCCTCCAAAACAGAATTTTTAATGAAGATTCTTTGTAATAGGAAGAATATTTTTAATCTTTTTTAAATAATTATTTTATTTAACTTTATTTATTTAGTGTAATTTGACCAGAAAGGGACAGAGCTAGAGAGAGAGAGAGAGAGAGAGAGAGAGAGAGAGAGAGAGAGAGAGAGAGCAAGCTGCCAGGTCTGGGACTTGAATCACACTTGGCCATGTGAGTCCCACACCCTTAACCACCACACCACCTGTTGGCCACAGAATATTTTAAATCTTAAACACAAAGTAAGTGGGAAGGTTAGTTTGAACTAACTGTTGTTAACTGTTGCAGAAAAGAGGGAAAAACTCAAAATATAAGAAGTTGGAAATGAAGAAAAAATAATCTCTTGCTGGCAGGTTAGATATAATTATGATTAATGATAATGATGCTATTATATTCAGAAAGAAGCAATACTGGGAAACCACGTTGGAAAAGCAAAGTAATCATGAAAATTTTGAAATGTTGGTTTATCAGCAGGAGTCATATAGTTGTATATTCATTGAGCCAGAATAGATGATTCTTATGGCACTTCATAACTTAGTAATAATATTCTTTGTTCTATACCAGTGAAAACAAATGAACTCTTGGAAAATCACTGATTTGAAAATTAAGTCAGGGATTGTCTTTTAAAAAGAGCACTTACCCTGAGGGCCAGCCACAGTGGTATAGCAATGATCTGAGGCCATGTGAGAAGGTCCCAGGTTTGCAACCTAAGGTCTCCTTAGGACCCTATGTGCATGGAACATGTGCCTCTAACCCGGGCTAGCTGTGGCCTGGGGTGGATTTCAGCGTGTAGACCCTGTTGAGGATTTTTCTCCCTTTCTTTAACTCTCTCTCTCTCAGGAATAATAAATGGACAATTTTTTAAAAATGTAATAAAAATGGGCTTTAATTTGAAATTCTAAGAAAAGCTTTATATATACATAAAAGCAAGAAGTAGACTATTCACTGACAAAGCTGGAGAAGACCATTGTGTGCAAACTCTGATATTTCCAATGTGAAGATGGTGTTACCTACTCAAGATCACAAACTGTAAGTGAAAAAATTAGCACTAAATTCCAAGATTTGTGATGCACCTATTAGAGATTACTTAATTTAAAGAGATGTTTAAGAATTTTCCGGCATATGAAAAGGAATGAGTTTTTAAACCCCTATTTGGACGAAATAATAATTTTCCTTTTTAAGGAGTAGTGGTCGTCTAATTTGTCATCTAAGGGATATCCTCTTTGGACTTGCTTGAACTGCTTGTACATAGAAAAGCAAATGACTATATTCTAATTAACTTAAGATTCATAAGATTTAGCACTCATGTCTATTACTAAAATTGTATGACTTACTTTCAAATATCTAGAAACTTCTAGAATATCAAGTCCTGAGGTAGAAATCTTAGGCAGAACAATCTGAGAGATAAAGTGTAAGATGTCCAGGTAGGTAGCTCAAGGAGTTAAATGCATCCCTTCAGGGCTGTCATTGTTCCTATGACATAAGCCAGCACATGTAATAACCCAGTTATATCAGCCATGGCACATGGAAGATGCCATGTGAGAGTGTGCTATTGTTGCTCTTACTTTCACTAATGTTCCCCAGGTGCACTTACCCTCACACAGCTCTAGGAGTTTGAGGCTCCCAAAGAGCCTTTACACTGTGAGTTCCTGAAGCTGACCTTTTTACCACACAAAATGTAATCAAGAGCTACTTATTGAATGTATGGTGTTGATTACTCTCTCGAGGGGCCAGCTTGACTTATCTCTTTCTTTAAAAGAAATATTTATATACTTTTAATTTATTAGTATTGTTATTCTTTTCTATTTACTATAGGGCATGTGCACTTACTAGAGAGAGGCAGAGAGAGAGAGATGAGAAAGTGAGAAATCAAGCTGCCAAGTCCAGGACTGAATGCCGGTAAGTCATGTAGGAATCCAGCACCTCAACCCTAGTTGACACCTGCTGGGCCCTAGCATATCTCTTTCTGAATAAAAGAAATCCAAAATAACAACTATGATGTTACTCAAATTCTATAGAGTCCAAACATATAAAACAAAGTTAGGTAAGTGAACAAGGAAAATGATAGCCTAAGAGGAAGAAATAGAATATAGAATAGAATAGAAAGTATTATAAGAACTGAATCCATGACTCCTCTATATGCATATTATAAACTGAATAATAGAGCTCTTTCCCCCACCCACAAAGATGTTTACATCCTAACCCTTGAAACCTGTGAATGTGTTACCGCATATGGTAAATGAGACTTCGAGACTTTGCAGGTGTGACTAAGTTAAGGATCTTCTGATAGGAAGATCATTCAGAATTACCTGGGTCAGCCACTAGAGTATTTGTAAAAGGAAGACAGGAGTGCCAGGATAAGCAGAGAAGATGTGGACATAGAAACAGAAGTCAGAGGAAAGAAAATGCTACCTTACTGGCTTTAAAGATGGATGAGAGAGCCATGGACCAAGGGATGTAGCTAAATCCTAGAAGCTGCAAAAGACGAGGGATTAGATTTTCCCTTAGGGTCCCCATAAGGAATGCAAACCTTTTGAAACCTCGATTTTTAACTCAATAAAACTGATTTTGGACTTCTGACCTGAGAGTTGTAATGCAATACAATTTTGATGTTTTATTAGCAACTAAGTTTATTACAACTTGTTCTCTCAGCAATGACAAGCACAACTAATGCAGTTTCATTCCATGAAACTGCCTTACTTTTTCCTTTGGTTTGCTTTCTTCCCTAAGCTTTCTGTTTCAGATGTGCATATGGGGGCCAGCAGATGCTGTGGTAGTTGTGTGTTCTGGACTCCCACATGGTTGATCATAGTTCAAGTCCCAGACCTGGTGGCTTGCTTTTTTCACTCTCTCTCTCAATCTGGTGAGCACACATGCCCTAAAGCAGATTAAATAATAATAAGTAAAATAATTCATTTTAAAAATGTGCATGTGTACATGAAGCCTGATTTTTCCCAGGCTGGCTTCTACAATCATGGGAATTAAAATCATTCAGATTTCATTGGCTTTATCTAAAGGCCCCACTTCCAAAGTATTCCTGGGGGGTCTCCAGTGGTTGGTCACTTTACATTTGCTTACAAAACAGTCCACTGGTGCTGGGGAATTCCAGTGATCTCTGGACGCCGTACTCCGAAGGACAGCTACAGGAGACAAGTTTGCTGCGCTAGTTTATCTTCATCCCTGTTGTAGGTGCCTCTGGATCCCTTTGGGATGGATCCCCAGAGGACTGTCATAGTTCTCAGGTTACATTTGGCCTGAGGGAAAAGAAACAAGTCTCTATTCTTAGTACTGACACTATACACTGTACTAAGAATTACAGGGCAGCTCTCTCAGTATCTGACAAGGTTTTTAGTCACATAATTGTTTTCTGTTTTATTAAGGCCCCCTCTATTATTTCTGGGATCCAAAAGTGAATCAAAACAAGGGATACCTGGGAGACAGTTTGAATGTAATCAGAATTCTCTCTTCCCTTGACAACATTGGGATTTGTTGTGTCGAACTTCTTTGGCCAAGACCCTCCTCCTTTGTGGGAGGTTTGTCTCTCAATTATCTCACTCTTCTTCTAAATGCATTTATATTCAGTACCTTTTCTCCAGCTAATAAGTGTAGGAAGCTATGAACCTACCTTGAGGTTTCTCAAATCTGATGATGTGTATATCGGAGCCAGCAGATGATGGGTGCTTTTATTAACCTGTATACCAGCAATGACATAATGCCACTTGGACTTGGCATGAATTGATCGTCCCAGACCTGGTGGCTTGCTTTTTTCACTCTCTCTCTCAATCTGGTGAGCACACATGCCCTAAAGCAGATTAAATAATAATAAGTAAAATAATTCATTTTAAAAATGTGCATGTGTACATGAAGCCTGATTTTTCCCAGGCTGGCTTCTACAATCATGGGAATTAAAATCATTCAGATTTCATTGGCTTTATCTAAAGGCCCCACTTCCAAAGTATTCCTGGGGGGTCTCCAGTGGTTGGTCACTTTACATTTGCTTACAAAACAGTCCACTGGTGCTGGGGAATTCCAGTGATCTCTGGACGCCGTACTCCGAAGGACAGCTACAGGAGACAAGTTTGCTGCGCTAGTTTATCTTCATCCCTGTTGTAGGTGCCTCTGGATCCCTTTGGGATGGATCCCCAGAGGACTGTCATAGTTCTCAGGTTACATTTGGCCTGAGGGAAAAGAAACAAGTCTCTATTCTTAGTACTGACACTATACACTGTACTAAGAATTACAGGGCAGCTCTCTCAGTATCTGACAAGGTTTTTAGTCACATAATTGTTTTCTGTTTTATTAAGGCCCCCTCTATTATTTCTGGGATCCAAAAGTGAATCAAAACAAGGGATACCTGGGAGACAGTTTGAATGTAATCAGAATTCTCTCTTCCCTTGACAACATTGGGATTTGTTGTGTCGAACTTCTTTGGCCAAGACCCTCCTCCTTTGTGGGAGGTTTGTCTCTCAATTATCTCACTCTTCTTCTAAATGCATTTATATTCAGTACCTTTTCTCCAGCTAATAAGTGTAGGAAGCTATGAACCTACCTTGAGGTTTCTCAAATCTGATGATGTGTATATCGGAGCCAGCAGATGATGGGTGCTTTTATTAACCTGTATACCAGCAATGACATAATGCCACTTGGACTTGGCATGAATTGATCTTTACCTCCATTTTTATGCTCGCCTGGGCCTGATCTATTTTTAATGACCTGGGAAGGACTGTTTAATATGCGTCCTCACAGGATTAAATCACTGATCAACCTGAAAAGATTGGTAGGTAAATATTTTTGTGTCTGAAAATTATAATCCATTTTAAATCATCCATTTTGTGTTTTATTGACATAATATAAAGAATCTAATCCACTTGTGTGTTCTGTGATCTCAAGCATTGTCATCATTGGCAAGATTTTTAAGAAATGCTTGTCCACTCAAATAGGAGAGATGGATTTGAGGTCTTCACTGATTAGGCTGAGCCAGAGTAAATAGCCATTAATGAGAACTTTGTCCAAAGATGGCTGGTTAATGAGGAATACTAACAGTGCCCTCAATATCTGTGGCTGAGCAATGGGTTCATTTGAAATAGTACTTCCAGTTTTTAATTAATTTGAACTAATAGCATCAACTTTTTGTTTGTTTATTTAGGTTTTTGCCATAGGGCATGTGTGCTTGCTGGAGAGAGACAAAGAGAGATAGAGATAGGGAAAGTGAGAAATCATTCCCCCAAGGGGATGGTCATACCACATCCCAGCTCCCCTAGTCTCCTCTTTGGATTGTGGGTATCCATGCACACATGTATAGAGTGATTTTTATGCCACTGGGTTCAGGGTTCAAACCACGGTCAGCCATATGGGAGTCTAGTGCCATCACGTCACTTGCTGACCCCCAGAATGTCAACTTTAAATCATTACTCAGGCCTTGAATTAAACTTAGGAACAAACAATATTTATTCTACACTTTATTCAGAGAAATTGGTATTTGTTCAGCAGAACATTATGGTCTGATAACAACTCTGCATCTATTTTATTTGTCTATTGATTTGTAACAAATTTACGCAAATATTAACAAATTAAAACAATAAAAAAATATTAACTTACATGGTTTCTGAGAGTCAGGGATCTGGAAGAGCTTAGTTGGAGGGTTTTGGCTCCCCATTTCTCATGAGGTTTTAGTCAAGCTGTTGCCAGGAGCACCATTTATATAAAGACTTGACTGGGGAGGGAGGATCTGTTTCCAAATTCATTCACATGACTCTCAGCAGGAGGCTTTACTTGTTTGCCAACTGGGCCTTTCCACTGGGTGCTTATGACTTGGTAGCTGGCTTCCAACAGAGTGAAAGGAGTGGGGAGAAAGAGAGGGCACACAGATTCTTATGACTTCGTGTCAGACTCATACACCATTATTTTCACTCACTGTTTTCATCAGAAGCAAGTTGTCCAGTCTAGCCCATACCCAACAGGACAGGGTACACAGCGCATGAACACCAAGAAGTGGGCGTCTTTGGAGGTCACATTATGTGATGGCTCCACGGTCACCATGTTGCTGACTAAACTTAAGCAAAAGCACTGTGTCTCTGGAAGCCTCTGTTTTTTGCCCTTACCAGTTTAGAGATTTTACTGTATAACCTCCTCTACATTTCTCTGGGCTCCTATAAATGATAATGTAACAGAAAATGATTAGATACTGGAGGACTTAGATAGAAACATACTCATTGAAAGGGAGAATTTAGCTTTAGTAATCTTCGATCAATTTCGTAACATGACTGCTGATTATTTTTAATCATCTGAAACCTCTTCCAAAGATATCATATTATAACAATCAGGAGCAACCGTAAGAATTGTAGTTATTTAACATATCGCTAATGATCTCAAATTCTTTCATCTTATCATTAAGGAAACCGAGATCACGAGATTCTGATATGTTTCATATGTTGCTCCAGTCATGAGTTTCATCACTGGCATTTATCTTTGTGAAATGTCTTATGTAATAGGACTATTTTTTGGCTAATAAAATAAAATAAATATCATGTACTATGAACTTCCTATATGTCTAGTGCTCTTCTAAATGCTCTTTTAATCCCCTTAACCATTGTAATGAGTTAAAACCAAAATGAATTGTGTTGGTTACCCGTATAGATGCCTAGGCATAGTCAGGATTTGGTCACAGTTAGTCTGGAGCCCAAACTCAGACCCTCAGCATCAATACTTTCTTCTTATTGTGCACAGAGAGGTTATAGAGACTGCTTGTGATCCTAAAGCAATTTCAAGGGAAGGGCCAAGACAGGGATGCTGCTTCCTTGTACAATCATATACTCCAGGGCCTTCTAATCCTAGCAGAGGCTGGGTGATTCTTGAATACCTCAACACTTCTTTAACTATAGCCAGACCCTTGTATCCCAGGAATATAAGTATAAAGAGGCTAACTTCTTCAGATCTAAATTAGGATTTTGAGTGTATCAGATACTCTTAAATTCTAGGAAGTCAGTGTGAACCCCAGTTTTGTAATTATATGTCAAACTCAGTAATTGTACATTCCAAAAGCATCAAGTTTCCTGTTGCTATAGTGCCTGTTAGATACAATGATTTCATCTTTTGTCCAGCTATATTATAAAAGAGTTGGGTTTCGGTGCCTGATGAATGCTGATGGTCACTAGGTATGGGCTGACAAACTCTGGTCTCGGTAAACATCAATTATTTCTGTTGTTTTTGTCTTCAGTGTGAGTCACATGCTAGAGAATCCCAGGAATAGCTTATAATGAGGAACAAAGGATGACTAAAACTTCTCCGAACACTCTTTTCAGTACTTAACCTGTTTTGTAGACCTACTTAACATTTCAGGGAAAATTCTGACCATGTTTGCTAACTGCTTCAATGGAAACAGTAAGGAACATATAACTATTATCTAATGCTTTGAGGAAATAGTGATATGAGTTAGAATACCAGCACTTAATTTCTTTCATTATGAATATGTTTAATACAAGTTAATAAAGGAACATCACAATTTGTTTTTGCATTGAGTGTGATTGGCCAGATAAAATATAGAACATCCAGTTACATTTGAATTTCAGATAAAATGTAAATAAAATATTAAGCTGAAAGTATTTGGGACATATTGATTCTGAAAAAAAGTGGTCGTTAATCTAAAATTGAATTTTAACTGGCAATTGCAATTTTTGTTTTGCTAAAAATGGCATCTTTAATTTTGGGGTCCTGAGAATTGAGCAGGTCTTTCCTGTTTAGACATTTTGAGGCCAGTAGTCTCATTATTTAAGACTCCATTTTAAACTATAAACTAATAGTTGAGCCTCCACATAGCTTGCAAGAAAAAGAAATTTGGAGTTAAGCAGACTTTGTTCCAACCTAGCTCTGCTATTACTATCTGCATCACTGGGAACGAAGTATTGAGTATGTCTGTATTTAAGTTTTTCTCTGGAATCATGGAGATGATAATACTTTGCTCAGAATATTCTCCTGAGGATAAAATGTGCCCAATACCCTTGAGGTACTCATACAATAGCTCTAGGATATATTTTCATTATTGTTACCTTCTTTCTTATTGCTATAAAAATATGTGGCCTGAATTTCTTTATGTCTTGCCTGTTTATGTGTACAAATGATGATACATTAATAATAATAACTTGAATTTCATCAATTTTCCCCTACTTGTGTAATAGTGTTGATCTCACACTTGGAATTATTCCCATTTATTCTTGGAAAGCTCAGGGATGTCTTGCATGTTCTTAAAAACTTTTCTCTTCAATTATTTTTTTTTTATCTGCTACCCATGAAACATTTTAACAGTATTTAACAGCCCTGTCACTGTAGCTTCTGATGTCCTTGAGACTGTAGATCTTTTTATTGGTGTTAGTTCCTTGTGCTTGTAAAGTTCTAAAACCTTGGAGGAAGGGGTACAATAGTACATTACATTTGCTTCAGGGCTTAGTACACCAGGGCCAAACAATATTCTGATTCTAGTGGGGACAAGTCTCCTCTTCTCTCAGTCAGTTGAGATATCTGAAGGGATACTGCTTTGGTTCCCATATTTTATAGTTTTTCTTCCAAAATTTCTCTTTATGAGCCCAAATCTCTTCACATAAGTCTATTTTACTCCCCATCCTTCATTCCTTCTCTTTCTCTCTACTTCTTTCCCTTCTTTCCTTCTTCCCTCTATTCCCTCCTCTTTCTCTCTCTCTTTCCTTCCCTATTAATCTGGGGTTCAGTGTCTACTGAGTTCCCATGAGGGTATGAAGGTGAATATATAGGAAAAAGAATCACATGGCAAACTACTTTGCCCACCCAGGACACCCTATATATTTGCCCACAACCAGTTTATCCACTCAGTATTCGGCGGAAACAATTCAACGTAGAGTGGCCCAGCTGCATGGCTCAGGGGGTAGGGTACTGCTGCTTGATGCTAGAGACACATGGAAAGCCCAGCTGGGATTCTGGACCACCCTTCACAAGTTAGGCACTGTGGTGTGTGCACATAATCCTCGCTAACTGGGAGGCTGGGGTGGAAGGATTACTACTTTATGGCAAGACTCTGTCAACAGTCTTTCTCTCCCAACTTTTTTGTCTCTCATTAAAAATAAAAAGAAGAAGAAGAAAGAAAAGAAAAGAAAAAAGAATTCAATGTAGATATAGAATGGGAGGTAGACTGTAAAGAAAACCATTTGAAACCTATCAAAATTACATAGTATTAACGAGAGAGAAACTAAACAAACAACTGTTCAAATTTAAAGCTGCGTCAAAGGACTTGAACTATCATGCAATAGTGTCTACATACTCTGTTTTGGAGTGGAGCTATCCAGACATTTATAATATAGAATAACATGACATCATGAAGTGATATGTTGGGGGAAATGCCAAAACTAAAAATTAAGAGAAATTATTTTAGTTATGTTAAAATTCAAAGGTGTGACAATGGTAAAAGTACCAAGCTGTGTTCTCGTCTAACAGAACAGCTTAAAGACCTCTGTACATAGCTGACTGCTTCCTGCTGCTGTTAGCTTTGTACATGCTAGTCCAATTTTCAGAAAAGGCCTTTCCCCTTGTGTTTCTAAAATTGTCTAATTCTTCCCAGGAATCATTTTCCTTCTATCCAAGTGTCTCTTGTCCTCCTCATAGAGACAACCACTTTATAGCCTATGCTCCCTGCAAATATTCCTTCAATTGCATATGCCACTTGCTATTTTAATTATTTCTTTGCATGTCGCTCATCTCCTTGGAGGCAGGGACCATATGCTATTCATTGCTATGCTCTCAGTGTCCTTTTAGCACAGAGCTTGGTGCATAGCTTTTCTTAATAAAAGCATGGTGAATAGAACATTGCAAGGCTGTTGTCCATAAAATGAGAAACGCACATTAGGATGATTTCATTCTATCACATGTATTATTCTCATCTATTAAGCATGTTTAAAGCTACAAAGTGTTATTTTTAAAGGCCATAAATATATGAACTATTTGATATGTCAATAGCAGAAAGATATTAATTTTCTAGTACCTAGATGCTCATTCCAACGTTGAAACATATCTTTTGTTTCGTTATCATTCTCAGAGTCCAGATGGATTTTTACTAGTTTATCAAACAATGCAGCAGGCTTGGCATGTATTTAAACCAGTATGATTACTATAATCTTGAAATACAACAAATAAAATTGCTAAATGGGCCTGGCTACTTATTTATGACTTTTTAGTACTTAATAAAGTTAAATGAAATTAAAGAGCCATATATTTTCTCATGATTTGATATGTCATTTCTTGATAGCACCCACTGATATTACAGACTGTTGCCTACTCATCTCAGTTCCAGACCTTTACTGGATCCAGAGAAGGTTTCACTTCCAGAAAATGTTAATGGATTTTTATTCCCAAAACACACACATATTTTTTGTTTCTAGAGCAAAACCTTGTTTGCCTATAATATTTATGATTATTTAATGAATTTCTGTTAGTCTGAACATTTCTGTTCTTTTGGTAAGAAAGCTCAAATCCAGAGGGATCACTGAGAAAGCATTTTTCTGCACACTGGCATTAAGGGTGAGATAATAGATAATATCAATAGTGACCATTTGTACATTTAAAACTGTGCTGAGTGCTTTGCATTTAGTTCTCACAACCTTCCATGAGATGGATGTTCTTGCTATGTTCACCTTTACCCTGCTAGTAGCTGTGGGAGGTGTCTGCATCCAGATCTGAGCTTTTTTTGAGAGGTTTTTTTTTTTCTTTTTTTTTTTTTTTGGTATAGGGCATATGTGTTCCCCAGAAAGAGGGAGACAGAGAGACAGAAAGTGAGAAATCACCCCCCAGGGGGGACGGCCACGCCGCAATCCCTTCTCCTCCATTCTCCTCTCGGGATCTTGGGCATGCATGCACATGTGTCTGGCATGAGTTTAAGTCACCGGGTCCAGGACTTAAACCGTGGTCAACTACATGGGAGTCCAATGACATAGCCATTACGCTAACTGTTGGTCCCCAGATCTAAGCTATTAAAAACTATCTAAGGCGCCAGCAGGTGGCATAATGGTTAAGGTGTTGGACTTCCATGTTGTCTACCACAGTTCCACCTGGCAGCGTAAAACCCAGGCCAGTGAGCATGTGCCTGCTCAAAATTCTGAGAGGAGCATGAAGGAGAAGGGACTGCGCATGGCCATCCCCCCCAGGGGTCGACTTCTCATTTTCTGTCTCTCTGTCTCTCGGGTCAGCACACGTGCCCTCTAGCAAAAATCTCTCTCTAAAACAAATAAAACAAAGCTATGCCTGTTAACTATAGGAGGGTCACACATAATTGCTGAAAGCTATGATTAAAATTTGCTAATAGAGTAAATTAAATTTTCCCAGCACAGTGGTTACCTTGCACGGTAGAACTTGTCATCAGTTAGATGCTGGTATTGCTGTGGATCCCTGGATCCCTAAGCAAGTCTTTTTCCACGAAGGCCACAACCCACGTGATTATTCATGATATGGCTACAAGAGGGCATTGGCAAAAGGCGAAGAAGCCTGTATCTGCTTTTGCTACTGAAAAAAGCTGATGGATTAGAGGAGTTTGGGGTGGTAGTTAGTGTCTTGTCTTTGAAATGTGTACCTGGGCTGGGGTTTAACCTTGATACAACTCTACCAGTGTGTTATAAAACCCTGCCTACAGTCCTATACTCTATATGCCTAATTACATCACTGGTTGGCACAATCTATGAAAATACCATAGTTTTAGAAAGGCTCTTTCCAGGATGGGTACTAAAAAACACCATTATCATCTAACACAACACAATTCAGTTACTCTTAAATGAGATTCTTTCTCATTTAGTGATTCTTTCCTGCAGTCTGCTGGCAAGTTCTATAGAGCTAGAAGATGTATAGTTCAAGAGCTTTAGCTCACAGCAAAGGGGAATTTGATTATCAACATAAAATTGAATAAAAGATGCAGTCTGGAACCAAGTGGCTGGAAATATAGTTTTCATCTACTTAAGATAATTATGCTAAATGCACTCATTTAATTTAATAACTATATTATTATTATATAGATTTAAAACATATGACACAATAAAAGTTTTAGAAGAAGCATTGTAGAAAAATAGGAAATTGACTCATTTAATGAACTTCAAATGAGAAGCCTAAGAACTCATTTTAGGCAGCTGTAGAAACTCAAGGGTTTAATGTAATCTCTTTCTTCAGTTTTTTTGGTTGTTTTTATTTGAAGTACTTGTGTAGAACATTCCATATGAGCCTATTGAGATTTCATTTTTCCATGCATTAATTTTGTAAACTAGATGAGGGGAGCAACTAAAAAGTAATTATCATGACAACCTAGATTTAAGTGTGTGTACATGTGTGCTAACATTGTATTTTCAGGGTTGTGCTCTCTATAATAGTAATTGAATACGGTTCTTTGCAGTGACATGTGAACATAAGTTAGTCATCCTTTCAATGGGCATTTATTCAAAGGCTAATATATGCCAGGCACTTGTGATGCATTAGTAATGCCATTCATTGTAAAGCATATATTCTAATACTAGAAATAAAGATAAGGAAAGACATGATTAATTAATTACATGCTATGTTAATATCTAAACACTACAGAAAAATACATCAATTATAGAGAATTGGGGCTCACTACAGGGACAGGCAGTAAGGATGCTTCCAGGTGACACTGGGAACCCTATGGGAAGGTCCATACTGGCTTTTCATACCGGACCTTCCTGAACATGCTGAGTGGGTCTGTAATTCTGGCAGGCTACAGAGTTGGGGGAAGAATCCTGTTGTGAAGACCTCTCCCTCTCTCTCTCTCTCTGCCCTCCTCCATGAAGGAAATAAGCAAACTTTTAACCAAGAGAGAGGGAATCAGGAATGCTGAGGAGATTTACAATGAGACTAGAGTAGGCTTCACCAAGAAGGTAAACTGCAGCAAGGAATTGAAGGAACAGGAGGAGTTTGCCTTGCAGATATCTAAGCAATCAGACAATAATTCCAAACAGGGCCAGCTCAAAGGCTACCAGAGACAGAAGAATGAGGAGTATAGCCTTATCTGACTTCACTTTTTTTCAAGATTCACTTTGAGTTTTATGTGGTAAATAGTCTGTTTGTATGTTGGAGTGGGTGGTGCTTTTAGATTTCTTAAAAAGATAATAGTATCTACTACCAGGGTAATAAAAGTAGATTCTGGGTTTAAATTATAAGTTGATTAGTTGAATATCCTGACACACTGGGTACAAGAAATGACAGAAAAGAGAGGAAGTAGAAATGCCAGCAAGGTCTTTGCCTTGAGGATCTTGAAGGGATGAGGCTGTCTACAGTGGGTATAGGGAAGACTGCAGGTAGAGTCAGAATTTGTGTGGTAGGGAAAAAATGAGAAGTTTGGGTACCAGCAGTTAGCATAATGGCTATGTCTCTGGACTCCCATGTAGTCGACCGTAGTTCAAGTCCCGGACCTGGTGGCTTAAACTCATGCCAGGCGCGTGTGCATGTGTGCCCAAGATCCTGAGAGGAGAATGGAGGAGAAGGGATTGTGTCTTGGCTATACCCCTCTCCTCCCATGAGAAGTAGTAAATCCTGGCCTAAATGCCACCCTACCCCTCTCTCCTCCACGACAGACATCCCTAATTTAAGAGGCCTACATTTCTGCCCACCTGATGCAGCTCAGATTTTTCTTAACACATGGACCCAAATAATCAACACTTCCTGGCTGATGTTTGAAAGTAAAAATAACCCTAATGGGTTTTCTTGGTAAGATACTTTTAAGGCAACCATATCTCTCCTGACATCTCCCTCTTCAGTCAAATGGTTCCTCTAGAGACTTTATCATTATCTGAATGGGGATAAACTTGGCACAAACCCAACTAATTCCAAGTACTAACTTGGTATTTCCCTGTGGAATAGCTTCAGTTTCTGCATTTTTGTAGGATGAAAAGGAGACATATAGTATCCTAAAATGTAGTCTCTTTCTTTCCTGATGGCAGACTTTTCCCAAACTGCTTTGTAACTGTCAGTCTATTCTCTGTGGCAACTCTTTTTTTATTTTTTATTTTTTTTTAATTGGTAGGGTGAGATAAAGTAGAGCAGCTACTCTTGATTTTTTCCAGTAACGAAGGCAGGCTGATGGAAGAGACAGCTACCCTTTTGATTTCCTAGTGAGAAAACACTTTAATTGTGGGCACGAGGAGGACAGAGGTCTGATACTTTCTCCACAATTAAATCTCGGCATCTTGCATGTTCTTCTCTTTCCTCTCAGAGTGCTGACATATTCTCTCTACCATCTCCTAGAACTTAATAAAGGGTCGGTGAGAGTTCACAGCAAATTACTTCCCTGGCACCTAGACACCAGAGAGTAGAGTATTTAATAAGAAATAATTGAAATAAAGTCTAAAGGACATGCAATAAAAAAAAAACATTTCACTTCTTCATTTCTAAAGAAGTTTATTAGTGTGTCCAGACCTTTGTTCTATTACAGAAAAACGCTTCACATTTCTTTGAGAGTAGCGGTAATCTACCTGGTAGTAAGAGGCAAGAAATGAGTGTGTAATTCATGCTGGTTAGTAAAGTGCCTTTGTCTTGCTTGGGACATGTAAACACAGATGTCAGGAAGAATCCCTTTCTGCTCCAATCTGAGTATTGAGAACTGCTGATACAGCAGCTACATATTGTGTGATCTGCCTCCATGCTTTCTCTTTCCAGGTTCATCAAGTAGGGCTGTTTTGGTCTGAATATAAGTCAACAGAAAAGGAACTTTAGAGCTACTTAGAATCCTAACCACTTGAGTTAACATAGAAACCCCTTTGATTATGTAATATTTCCACAAATTCCCTCATTGGGTAAAACCATAACTGTCTTTCTTCCATCATCCTGATTTTGAGAGTCTGGAAGAAGAACCAACGTACCTAAAAATGAATCTAAAGGAGTCATTCATTACTTTTTTTTTTTAAAGTAACAATGTTACAAATTCTTATGAGATTTTTTTTAAACTAATAAAAGAACATTTAATAGACTTGTCAAATTAAAGCCTTTAGAAATGAAACACTTATGCTACAGCCATGTTAAATCAGTTTCCACTGAAGGTTATAGACTATGTCATGCAGAAATGCTCCCCTTCCTCATAGCCAAATAGTTGAAGAATTTGCACTTACTGCTGTCTGTAGTTAGTATTCTTATGAGTGAGGTAAAATGATAAATAATGAATATTAAATATGTTCTTGGATTCAGTTATGACATGAAATAAAAGATTCCTATTGCTTGAGATACTCCAGTTTAAGAGCTGTGTTCTATGTATACTTCTTTAAAAAGTTTATTTACTTTTTTCTTCCATGAGCAAGAGAGAGAGAGAAAGAGAGAGACAGTAAGCCCCAAAAGGTCTTACTGTTATAATGCATCCTCATCCCCCAGGTCTGTGGACATCCCCAGAGCACAGGCAGGTATGTCCTCCTTGCACATAAGGAAGTCTCCACGGATGTGAACCCAGAACCCTCCCATGTGGGTCAGTCACAGGGCATCCTATTTTACTGCTGCTTCACTGTGTCATGCCTGTACATATATGTTGAGGAGAAGAGATACCAGATAGTATATCAGAGGAAGAAAATACAGATTTTCTTCTACTGAATTTAAGCTAAATGCTCCATATTTCTCCGCAACCATGTTGGAAGACTGGTTGAGTTTATATTTATTCAAATAATTATAATCTCTTGTTAAATAACCTCTTTGTGCTGTTTCTGCTGCTTTAAAAAATCCTTTCACATTGTGGAGCATATCTCCTTGGATAACCTCAATGATAAGAACGGTTCATTTTCTGAGGATGGCATTATGCAGGCTATTCAGCCTTTTCAGGACAGTTTAGTGTCCCAAGTGATAAGTAGATTATATTGATTTGGTCAGAATAGCACAATTATTCTTGAAGTGTAATCCTCAGGTGAGCAGCATCAGAATCACCTAGAGGGCTTATTAAGACTCAGATTTCTGGGTCTTACCCTCAGAGTTTCTGATTGTTGAGATCTGGGTTGGGATCTAAACATATGCATTTTTAATGAGTTCTCAGATGATGCTGGTTTAGAGACCCCGTTTTGAGAACCACTGAAATAGTGTGTTTTCTCAAAATAATTATCCTGATTTTCTATTGCAATATTAAACTGCTTTTGAAAGCAATTCTGAAGAGTTTCTGAAAGTCAGTATTATCAGGGAAAATTTAAAACATCTGGAGTCATTATTTTCACAGGAAAATATTCTGTAAATTATTCTGTCTTGGTTTGTAGGGGAAAAACAGTGTCCCAGGACTTCATGGCTAATCAAGAATGATGACCATGTTGGCACCTGAGGAGCCTATATTCAGCATGAAAACCCTTGTGCAGTGACATGGCCACAAGGCTGCCTCTTATTTGTGCATCAGCCAAATGAGGAGACATGACTTTAGACTCAGCTTCCTAATACCCAGGAATTTTGTTAGAATCTTCATATGTTTCTTCACCTTTCCACCCAATAATAAAACTAAAATTGGATTAATTGAAAAATCAATCTAGGGGGCCAGCAGGTGATTAAGGCACTGGACTGCCACTTGGCCAACCATGGCTTGCATCCTGGACTAGCACTTGAAAATCACACTAGACATGTGTACATGGGTGCCCAAAATCCTAAGAGAAGACAGGAGAAGAAAGGATTGCGACCTGGCCATCTCTGGGGATGATTTCTTACTCTCTCTCTCTCCTCTCTCTCTCTCTCTCAGCAAGTGCACATACTCACTCTATGACCAAAAAGTGAAAAAAAAAAAAATCCATCTAGGTTCAGCTATGGCGGTGCAGCAGTAGAACACCCTGCAATGCTGTGAGCCAAACTGAAGATCGAGTTTCAGGTTCTAAGTCTTCCTGTGAACATAGATCATGTGGACTCATGCCTGTGATTCTGGCTGCTGGGAAGGCTGGAGGTGGAGAGAGAATTGCAGTGTCAAATTATTTCTCAAGAAATAAAAAAGCTTTAAAAGTTTAAACTAAATTAAACTTGGGAGAATGAATTCTTTAGAAATGAGAGAAAAACAGATACTGTAACTTAACTATATGAAATTCTTCAAAAGGCCCCCCTCTCAACACTGGGATGGTTGTGTGACTTCTCTGTGAAACCCTAAGTTCAATAAAGGCAGGGATAATTTCTGTCATGGTAATTATTGTATATTTAGTCCTTAAAATGGTGCCTAGAACAGAGCAGGCACTCTGTAAACTCATTTTGAATGTTAAAGCCCCAAATCTTCAATACACAGAGGCCTTTCTAATTTGTCCCTTTCTTGCTTGTCTCTATCTCTTGTCACACCATTCCATGAGGCAACCAACAATACTGATTTTACCTGGACCTGCTAAAAACACCATACTCTTTGACACTGGCATAGGATCTAATGATACTCTAAGTTTTACTTTGTTTTTTGTTGACAAATGTTGCGGTATTCAGAAAAATAAGGTAGAATTGGTTAGACCTAATCAAGTGATTAATTTACTCTTGGGTCTTGAAGACAGTTCATTATTTTGTCTACATAGTACACATAAATAACTAATTAGCACAAATAAGTATTTTAGATATCACTACAGATGATTTAAAAAATAACTCAAAAGACTACAGTTGAGAAGAGCTACTGAAAGGTCAGTTGCCTAGGTTTTAATCTAATCAAATTTGGAGAAGGGGTCTGGGGCACAAAGAATTTCTGCAACATTTTCCTGGCCCTGAAAGAAATTGACATTTCAACTGAAAGTCAGTATTATCTTTAAACCACTTGAACTGAATGCTTTATACTTGTTTTGGTTAAAGAGGGTTAAGTAGATATTTCTGATATTGAGTTCTGACATGTCAACAAGCCATCTATATATTCGACTGTTATGGGCTATATTGTGGTGCCTATCCTTCTCCAAAAAATCCATATGTTAAATCCTTAACCCCTGGTACCTCAGAATGTGACTGTGTTGAGCGATAAAGTTTTTAAAGAGGTGGTTAAGTCAAAACGAGGCCATTAGTATGGGCCCAAATACAAACTGAGTGGTATCCTCATAAGAAAAGGAAATTTAGACAGAGACATGTGGAGAAAGAAGGCAATATGAGCACATGGGGTAGAAGATGAAAAGACTTTCATCTCAAGCCAGTGAAAGAAGTCTAAAAAGAAATTAACCTTGACTTCGATCTTTTAGAATACAGAATTATGAGAAAATATTTTTTATTGTCTAAGCCATGCAGTCTGGGGTACCTACCTAAGGTAGCCCCAAACTAAAACACAGATGAAAGAGAACATATATTCTTTTATATTAGTAAAAGTGTGAGATATAATGTATTACAATGAAAAAATAAAGAAGCAGAACATTATAATTAATAATACCCTAAGTGTCTGGGATTTTTACAAGCATGTTAGACTGGATGAAGAGCAAAATGTAGACATGTCCATGAGCACACAATCAATGAAGTCTGCTTTGGTGAACATTGTCTAAACCACTGCCACTCACTAACCTCTCAGTCTATCTGCCAGGAATTACATGCAGGTAAGTGCAAGAGATAGGTATTGAGAACCCAAAATATCTGTGTAAAGCCATTCATGATGACTAATCATTAAGATCCAGGATCCATTCAGATGTTTCATTTAGCATAATGATTAGGAGGATAGGCTCAAAAATGGGACATATCTGAATTCAACTTCCACTCTATCACTGAGAAACTCAGGGGTCAGAAGTAAATGTGAGTTAACTGATATGTCAAATGAGAATACTAATGGTACTAACCTCACTGAGATGCTTTAAGGATTCAATACGATAATCAATATGAAACTCTTGGCACAGAGTAATTGCTCAATGCACATTAGCTACTATTATTATTAGCATACTATTTTTTATTTGCTATGTGTCCTGATGCAGAACTGAGGATATTGGCTTTTCAGGGTGTCTTAACTTTTCTGACAGCAGCTATTTTTACTCATAAAATCACCAGTTGCTTCTTTTTTCTTCTCAGATATATTTTAAGGGATAGTGAAGCAGCAGTAGCTTATTTATTCACAAAAAGATCCACTGCAATCACATGATATTTCTTAAGGACCTAGTTTTCTTCAGTCGACTTTGTAGAATGACAGCTTATACTTAGTTCACATTCCCGCAATTCAGCTCACTGATTTAAAATTGATTCTCTCCATCCTTGTGCATTCATGGATGATGAGTCTGAATTTAGACCAAGCTCATGGCAATAGCTTTTTAATGTGTTAATATAAAGTACTGTTGTGCTAGGTGCTAGGCAGAATGTTTCAAAAAGCAAATCCACCCTGTGTCACTCAAAATCATAAGGAAGTATTTTACTTACCAGAACTTACTCTTGCTCTAAAACTCACCATCAAATGGTATTGTTAAGTTTTATAAAAACATCAATGAGTTTCAAGTGCTTGATGAATTCAAAGAAACAACAGGTGCTCATTGTCTGGGTAGATAGAAGAGGCCTGAAATAGTCCTGGTTCTGTTTTTCTTTTTTTTACTCAATTTCTTCCTATCTGTCCCAGTGCCTAAAGGTGGCTTCTGTACTTTTGTCTAAAATACAGTAACTATTTGCTTTTGCTCACTTTCAAGTATATTATCAGAAGCAAGAAAAGCTAGTCTTTCTCCACATCCCTGATCGCCTCATCCATAAATATTCATGGGGGAGAAGGTGGGAGGGTTGCATTACTTCTGCCATTGCTTGCAACCAAACCCCTAACGGTGGTAATGCAGACACAGGCAACCAGCCATCGTTTTAGGTGCTAAGCATATGGAAATTTATAAGAAATATATAAAATATAAACATCAAAAGCAATGGGACCTTTTCTCCAGCCAGTGGTAGGCAGCTGAAGACTATGAAAACTACAGAGATGAAATTACCTGCGAGGTCTGAATTCACTGTTTCTGCAAATTCCTAAACTTTTTTCTTCTTCTGTGTTTAATTTCTTAAATCTGTCTTTTTTTTTCTTTTGAGAGTTTTTTGCCATAGGGCACGTGCGCTCACCAGAAAGACAGAGAGAGACAGAAAGAAAGCGAGAAATCACCCCCCAGGGGGATGGCCATGCCGCAATACCTTCTCCTCCATTCTCCTGTCAGGATCTTGGGCACGCATGCACACACGCTCAGCGTGAGTTTAAGCCACTGGCTCCGGGACTTGAACCGCGGCCAACTACATGGAAGTCCAGCAACATAGCCATTACACTAACTGTTGGTCCCTTAAATCTTTCTTCTTAACACATTTTAGGTTTCTTTCCTCTGAAAAAGTTGGAGGTTTCCCATTTTTACTCTTTTGCTTCTTTCCATCGTCATTAAACTGATATGCTGCCTGAAACTTCCCCCTCCCATGCTCCTTCCCTGACTAAATGATCAGGTTCTTTCTGTATCGTATGCTGCTCTCTGCTAACACACCTCAGATTAGAGGGTCAAGGGAATAACATTTTTTGTTGTAACAATATACCTGTTAAACATTTAATCTTGTGAACAGATGAACTTGCTGTGTAGTCAGCACACCATGAAGACAAAACATAGAGATATAAAATTTTCTATTATAATATTATACAAATTATAAAAATAATCAAACTCACCCTTGGTGATGTGCACAATCTAAAATAATCTGTTGGTGATAATGTGTATGATAATATCTTTAACCGAACTAATAATATGCAGTGTATTCGTGCTGGGAGAATTCATTTTGCAAGCTGTAATGATATACAGTGGTTGAATGTAAATAACTAACTAAATAAATAAATAAACTATGAAAAATAACATTAGGTAAACATGTCAAATTTTAATATAATTACATTTAAGATAATGAATGAATTGTTAAAAAAAATCTTTCCTTGGAACAGTGTCCTGAATTGTTTCATAGCTTACATTTAAGTTTTCACTCTATTTGACTTGATTTTAATAATATGATGAAAGATAATGATCTTTTCATTGTTTTCTATTTGAATATCCAATTTTTCCAGAACCTTCCATTAAAGAAGACCGTCTTTTGCAGAAATCAGTTAAACATGTTTGTAGATTTATTTCTGGGTTCTCTATTCTAATTCCCTGCTCTACATGTCTGTTTTTGGGACAGTACCACCTAATCTGAGTTATTATCATTTCATAATATATTTTGAATTTTGATAGTGTAATGCTTTGACCTTTGTTATTTTTGGAGGGAATTACTTTTACTATTTGTATTTTATGTAATTCTATACTAATGTAATGATTGCTTTTGCTATTTCTGTAAAGAAAGTCTTTGATATTGTGACAGGCATTACGTTAAAGGTATAGATCAATTTGGTAGTACACAAATTTTAATATTAATTCTAATACATGAATATGCAATGTCTTTCAAGTTTTTATTTGTCCTCTTTAATTTCATTTGTTAGTGTTTTTAGTTATCTAATACTGATCTCTTACCTCTTGGATTGAAATTATTCCTAATTTAAAAAAAATTGTACTGAGTTGAAATTCGTTTTAAGAGGAAAGAGTTTGCATACCTAATTACCAATATTTTTACCTGAATGCAAATCCTGCTTTTTCATGTCTCACTTTGTTGGTTCTTACTGTGTGCCCACTGATAATGTTCCTGACACTGTAGGTTATGTTTCCTAAGTATCACTCCCCCAAGCAATAGTGCGGATCTCATGTACAGCAGTCAGGCATTCTTGTCCATGACTTCATCACACGACTCAGCTCAAAGTCCACCGGGTTCCACCCAGAAGATTGTTCATGTATCATCACATACCTGAAGATTCTTTGAGAAGAAATCCTAACTGATCATGCCTTACGATGATCAAGATGAAGAGACAAAAGCTCTGAGTCTTTTCTAGAGGAGAGAGTAGAGTTAGGGAGGGGAGTAGATGGTAGACAGCAGGTACTTAGGGTGGGTGTGAGAGGCAAAGGGAAGAAACGTTTAATAAGAAAAAAAAATTTCTCTGCTTGAAAAATATATTGCACAGGGAGGTGCATTATTGTCTGTTGAGGATGTTTTTTGTGGTTTTTGTCAACTGTGTTGGGGAGAGATGTTCACCTGTTGAAATATCCATTTTGTAAGACAAATAATAATGTGATTGAATGTCTAAAAGAAAATGAAATAAAAAATAAATTAATTAAAAATAAATAAATAATAAAGAAAGAAAAATATATTGCATATAATAACATAATGAGGAATTTATGTATAATATGAAATTAATCTCAAAAATAATAAAGTTGCTTTTGCCACCTGAGTTGCATTAAAAAAGAGAACAGAAAGAGAAAAGAGAAGAGAAAAAATTTTAAAAAAAGGAAAGGAAAGAAAAGGAGAAAAGATAAAAAGAAGACAAAAAAGAAAAAAGAAAAGAAAAGATAAAAAGAGAAAGAAAGAGAAAATCAAAGTCAGTTTGTGTTCCCTTGAGAACAGGGTTGTAACACAAGAATGAGATCTACTTTGCAATCTCAGAATAGATGAATATGAGAAGATAATTTATACACAAAGGAGGAAGAAAAGTAATTATGACTTTGCTTGCCTTCTCAAAATTTACTCTCCCCTCTGTTTTTCCCTTCAAACAATGGATATATTGCTATTGGGAGGAGCCCTAATATACTTGTCATTGGTCAGACTCATTCTTCTCTGTCAAAAGATTGGTTAAGAATGTGTGTGCAGTCCTTCTTGACCAATGACATGTGAGAAAAGTCTGTTATGGTATAGGTGGAAAAGGGTTTTCTCTCTGAAAACACAAACCCTGCTGGAGTAAAACCATTACTTCCCTGGCCTTTGACCTAAAGGATGTGTGTGTGCTGCTTAAAGCTTCTTTGCTTCTTTGTTTCAGAAATATCCTCCAAACACTGAAAATGATGGAGGGTAGGGTGGAAAGGACATCGGTCCCTGATGACGTCACTGAACTGCTGCACCAGCCTAGCATCACCCATCAATTGAGAACAGAGATCTTACCTGTAAGATAATAATGAGATAGACCCACATTAACATTAACTTTCTATCTTAACCAAATCTATTTTTCCTTGAGGAACTAGATTAAGTTCCACATCCTCTGGGACAATTTTTTTTTTATCATTACAGATAAAATTGGTAATGCTCCTTACATAAATTCCTGGGGCCTTAATGCTTTGGCACTTACTCCTGTATTTGTGTGACCTACTACTTCTTCAACAGGACCATATAGTCCTTAGTACAGGACCTGCACCCTTATTCGTTTTGCTTTTATACTTACTAGAGATTTATCTTTGTGCAAATTATCCATTCAGCTCTCAATAAACATAGCTTTAATGACAAACAATTACTGAGTCTTTACTCTGTGCCAGGTCATCTGCTAAGCACTTTGTAACTGTTAATCCTCATGACAGGACTGCAGAAAGTATTGTTACATTCCACAGTGCTTGTCTAAGCTAGGTTGGGTGCCTATTAAATTCTGTAATGACATTCTGTACTTTTCCTTTATATCACTCATCATCATTTTATTTTTTAAAAAAATTAAAAGGAAGTTAAGGGGCCCAGCAGATGATATAGTGGTTAAGGTCTTGGATCTCACATAGCCTACTCTGAAGTTCAAGTCCTGGACCCGGCAGCTTGAAAACCAGCCTGGGCACATGTGTGAGTCTGCCCAAAATCCCAAGAAGAGAATGGAGGAGAAGGAATTGTGGCATGACCATCTCCTCATCAGGGTGATTTCTCACTTTCCCTCTCTCTATTTCTCTCTAGTGGGCACATGCACCCCATGGCAAAAACCTAAAAAAAAAAAAAAATAGAAGTTAAATATGAATTTTCTTGCTTACTGTTTACTTCTGCCCAGTTTAAATCTATGATGGCAGATATAATTTCTGTCTTATATCCCCACATCATGGAACCTTGGCTTATGTGTAACAGTACCTTAAATATTTGGTGACTATAGATGGTGTGGTGGTTAAAGCACTGGACTCCCATGTGGTTGACCATAGTTCAAGTTTCAGATCCAACAGCTTAAAAGTCATGTGAGATATGTTAGAGTATGTGCCTCAAATCCTGAGAGGAGAATGGGGAAGAAGGGTTTGCAGCATGGCCATCCTCCCTGGGGCTTGATTTCTCTCACTTTTCCTCTGTCTGTCTCTCTGATGAGTGCATGCTCCCTTGGGCAAAATCCTAAAAAAATGAATACATAGGGACCAGCAGTTGGTGTAATGGCTATGTTGCTGGACTCCCATGTGGTTTGAGTCCCAGACCTGGTGGCTTAAACTCACACCGGGCGCATGTGTGTGCGTGGCCAAGACCTCGAGAGGAGAATGGAGGAGAAGGGATTGCGGCGTAGCCATCCTCCCTGGGGGTGATTTCTCTCTTTCTCTCTCTCTGTCTCTCTGTCTTTCTGGCAAACGCACACGCCCTATAGCAAAAACCTCTCCAAAAAAAATAAAAAGAAAAAAATGAATACATAATAAAGAAAAAAAATTTTTAAGACTACAAGACAAAGGTTTAGAGTGGGGCATATCTAGCTCCATTTCACACCACAGGGTCTAGGGTTTACATTCACAACCAACTATCTCTCTTCAGAGGTCCTGCCCATATTCCCTTTATTATTGCTGTTATCCATTGATTTCAGTGGTTTCAATCTCAAATAGAGGGTTTGAGTCTATCATCCCACTTGTTCTGTGCAAAACTAGAAATACACATTTTCAAAAGTGAAGACAATTATTTCAGATTGCCAAAGTGAGCAGGTAAGAAAAATGGGTGCTCTCTAAATGATAGAGTATTTGTTCAGGTATTATCTTCAATCCTTAAATCATCTTTACAAGTTAGGTTTGATTTCTTGTTCCTAGAGGAAATTAATGTTCATAAAATTTAAGCAATACAGCAAAAGTAATGGACTAACAAGTCATGGATATGTACTCTAAAGTCAGGTCTACCTGGACAGAAAATTCAGGGTCTTTTCACTTTACCACACTATAGCTATCATTCATTATGCACCTGCTACATTTTGAGAACTCTTTTAGGTGCTTCTCTAGTTATTACATTAATTTTCTCAAGATATTATGATGATAGTAGGAAAGGTAGCAATGGTTACATGGGAATGAAATTAAAACAAGTCAGGCAATAGGTTTAAAAGTCTGGCAGAATTTTCTAACAAGTCAAACTTTTTCGAGGGTTATTGAGCCCATATTTTATAGACAAATGCTTAGGTTTAAGTGTACTCCATACACTGAAGAACAGCAAAAAAGCAGTAGACTTGGATAAGAAGCAAGGTGAGAAGACTGGCTACAGTGGAACAGGTGATTGGGATGCTCCTGTGTGATGCTCGGGACCCCATGGGGAGGTTCTGGGTTTGTATCCCAGGTCTGCAGTACAGGCCGGGCATTCCCACAGTGTGCCTGTAAGCCAGGCTGGCTGCAGGGCTGGGGAGAGGACTACAGCATAAAGACTCTGTTGAGAATCTCTCTCTTTCTGTCTTTGGGGAAAGAAAGAAAAAAAAAAAAGCTTGCAAACAAAGTGAGGAAACGAAATGCATAAATTGTATTTTATGGACATGAGTATACTGATTGCAGATATTCTGTGGGTCAGACAATGACGAGATGCTATGGAAACCCTAAGACTAAAACAGGTTCTTCCATCTAGAGTTTGATCATTTCTAAGGACATTTGACCCTAAACATGATTCTTAGGCACTGATGTGAGAAAAATTACAACTTCATTTTTGGTGCCCTAAGAACAAGAGTTTAAGTAGGAAAAAATAAGATGGCTGCCTTCTCCTAAGCTATTATATCCAATCTAGTCATTATTGGCCACAACTATAGTCTCACTTTCCAGCACCTTCCCACCAGATATCTACACTTGTAGATGTAATTGTGTCTTTTACATCAGTCCTCATGTGTTGTTTCCCAGAAGGATAACTCGTAACCAGCCAGTTTAGGGCTGGGCTGAGTGGAATGAGGTAAGGCTGCTAGAAGGCTAACGACCTTGTGTGTATCGTCTAGCCAGGATGACCCTAATGCCCACTGCCAGATATGCTTCTTCACCTAAATGTTCCCTAATGAAACCAAGAAGGCAACATTTGGAAAATTAACAGGCACTAAAAGCTGAAGAAGTCACTCCTTCAGGAATAAACCTCGATAACTATAAATCTAGGGATCAGGGAAAGAAAAAGCAGGTAAAATTATTACCACAAAATGTTTGCCTGTCCTTATTTGTTTTTATTTTGTATTTGAGCATTTATTCTTGTTAAGCAATGTTTTCAAGATAGTATGAGAATGGAAAATTCAATGAGAAAAATGTTAAAAAGGACTGAACCTATTTAGTGTAAAAATAACTAATTAAATAAAACAAAATCACGTTCTCCTTGAACATAAGGCAATATTGATGTCAATCATTTCATCCCATTTTCAGGGCCTTATTTTTCTTCCTGGAAAAAAGAAGACAGTATAGTCATGCATCACATAACTACTCTTCAGTCAATGACAGACTGCATACACAATGGTGGTTCCATAACAGTAAAATGGAGCTGAAAATTTTCTTTCACCTCTTGACATCGTATACCATAAAATGTCTTAGTACAAAATAAAATCAGCTTTCTGTAAAAAGCAAACATTGACTTGATTAATCATAGGTTGTAAGTCCTCATTGAACCCAATGACTATATCAGTCACACACACACACACACACACACACACACACACACCCGCCCCCATAATCATTCTATAAAATTGATTCTTTGTAGTAAAACTATGGTAATCATTGTTAGTGATTCCTGTTTAGTCCCCAAAGTTCACTCTTTGGAAGAAATGAGAAACCCATTATGAATGAGCAGTTGGTAACCTTATGAAAGTGGTTTAAAGCTGGAGATTTTTCAAAGTCTGGCTGGTCTTACTCTAAACAGCAAATTGAAGCAAGACATAGCTTTAAACACATAGCACTTAGATCTGGGTGACTATATATACAGTCATAAAGTGACCTCATTTTTAGATAAAGATTAATTTCATAAACATATTAAAATATTAAGTGCAACTCCTTAAGTATACCTTTGGTAGAAAAAGGAAATTTTTTTAAGTTTATTTATTTTTTCCATGGGTTATACAGAGACAGAGAGAGACAGTAACCCCAATGGGGTCTTCATGCAGTGATCCCTCTGTGCCCCCATTCAGCTCTAGATTGTGGACATGCACACGCCTGGTCATTGGAAGTAGGCTCAGGACCTTCCCACAGGGGTCAGCTTTGCAGGGTGTCATGTTTTATGACTGCAGCCCTGCCCAGCCCATAGGAGCACAAGTTCTGAATTATTCTTCTTCATTAGAATTCAGCTTGCTGTGTTACCAATTTCTCTTCACTCTCTCTCTCTCTCTCTTTTTTTTCCCTAGATGAGAGCTTTTCAAGGGTCACATTTCGTTTGATTGAACTCCCCTTGTAGTCTTATAAATACTTCTACAGACTGTTGTTTTCTCTTTAGCTGACTTGTTAATAAGAGAAAGCACTGTTTTATGCAAAAAAAATGTAAAGAATAAGTTGCTTATTATAGAAATGTCACCCTAAAGGCAAATGTAGGAAATTTATCTAAAAAAGAAAGCAAAATTGTTTTAAAAAGGAATTTATTTTGTATTTTTTATGTGAAATATAAAGCCTGCAGAAAAGTGTTTCTCGGAAATTAAAGCATACTCATTATCTCCCTTTAGGCATTTAAAATATATTACCACTGAAGAATGGAAGTAAATAATATGCATCTCATGAAGTTGTTTTGAAGAACAATTGAGCTCGTATGTACGTAATAACTTTTCACAGAATCTGGACTATAGCAGGTAGTCAAGATATATAATTAAATCTTCATGCGAGTATATTGCATTTATACTACATATAGGATATGAAAGTATGATAAAAATGGAAGCTTGAGAAAATTTTCTGGTAGTAATGTTGACACCACTTTACAACTGAATACACCAAAGGTAGTAGCATCATGGAATTAAGTCAATGGGCCAACTGGTAACATGGTGGCTAAGGCACTGTACCGCACATGGCGAACCGTGTGGTTCAAGTCCCAGACCTGACAGCTTGTATTTGTGTTTGCCCAAAATTCTAAGAGGAAATGGAGTAGAAGGAATTCTAGCATAGCTGTCCTCTCAGGGGTGATTTCTTACACTTTTTTAAAATCCTCTCTCTCTCTTTCTCTCTCTCTCTTTGTCTCTGTCTCTCCCAGGCAAATCCACATGCCTTGTAGTAAAAACAAATAAACAAACAAATTCACTCAAAAGTTAATGTAGGTTCAAGTGTCATTACTATGTACTAGCTTTTATCTGTAAGTTTTATGGCAAACTAAAACCAGTGTTGGTTTGTAACGAAATGTTGAAATATTTTGTAATGAAACCATTGTCCTGGAGGTCTTTAATATAATAATACTTTTTTTCATAATATGCATTTACTTTTTAAAAAAGTTTTTCTCTTCACATTTAATTGTTGTACCTCTCCGTAGCACATAATATAGTTTTTCAAAAACACGCATTGTGTAATATGAAGGATACTGCCACATATATCTTTTCCATCAGAGAATTTTACATTCTTATGTCTGTTGAGTATTTCATCCCTAAGGCCTTCTTACCCTTCCCTGCTTATCCATTCATTTCCCCTGTAAAGTATCCACTCTTGTCTTTGCTAGCATTATAGTTTCAGGTCTTTCAATTTCTGTCATAGAGTGTAGACATTTGGTATTTATTGAGTGAGGACATACTGTGTTTGTCTTTCATAGTTTGGCTTATTACATTTAGCATTAAATCTTCTTTGTTCATCTACTGTGTATCAAATAACAGGGTCTCATTGTTTCTTATGGCTGAGTAATATTCTGTAGTGCCACATTTTTTTTCAACCCAATCATCTGTTCTTAGGCATTTGGTTTAATTCCATGTCTCAGTAATTGTGAATAATGCTGCAGAGAACAGGGATGTGCAACTGTGTTTCTGAAAGGGTTTTCCTGTTCTTTTGGTAAATACTGAGGAGTGGGATGCCTGGGTCCAATGGAAGTTCTCTTTGTAGGTTTTTGAGGAACCTTTATATTGTTGTCCACGGTGGTTGTACTACTTTACATTCCCACCAGCAGTGTAGGAGGGTTCCCTTTTCAACACAGCCTCACCAGCATGGGTCATTCTTCGTTTTGTTGATCCTCCACATTCTCAATGGGGTTAAACGGTATCTCATTGTGTGTTTTATTTTTATTATTATTATTAGAATTTTTCTTATAATAAGAGATGTTGAATATTTTTCTCTTCTTTTTTGACCATTCATATATCTTTTCAACAATAATACTTTTGTAACAGCACAGAAATTATGACATAATTCTTTTTCAGTGACAATAAGATTAAAAACCTAAAATACTAGGAAATATCAGAAATATTAGTTACTAGAACAGTGAAAAAACACACATAAGAAAAATTTAAACCTGTCTTATCTGGAAACAGCAAATAATAACAAGAGGGCATTTTTTCCCCCTAAATTCAATGATAAATTAAATACATTCATTTTTAATAATTATTTTATTTAACTTTATTTATTTATTTATTTATTTAATTTGATGAGAGACGGACAGAGTGAGAGAGAGAGGGAAAGTGAGAAACTAAGCTTGCAGGTCTGGGACTTGAACCATGGTCGGCTATGTGGGAGTCCAGTGCCATTAACCACTACACCACCTGCCAGCTCCAAGTTAAATATACTTGTAATAAAAAACTCAATGAACTATTTTTCTGAAACTTTATAAGTTTTCGAAACAGCAATGTGAAAACAAATGTGGAAATAAGTAAAAATCTGTGAAAAGAGAGAGTAGTAGAGAGGAAAGCTGTTCTGGAAATTGAACATACTCAACTGAAAAGTAGAGAAAGTAGGAATTTAAGCTGGAGTGGATATTTATTTTCTATTGTTATTTTCCTTTGAATGTTTAATCTTGCATTCAATGGTAATGCATTTTAGATGATATCTTTTCTGTAGTAAAATTATATTTTATGTTAAAAATCAGCAGCAAAATTCATTTAAATATAACCAATTCTGTTCTAGATCATTTTCTTTCAATTTGGTAACACTGTATATCTACATTTTCTCTGCCAATTACTATTTTTAATTAGCTTTATCTCATAATATGACCTTCCTAAACTTCATTTTTCTCATCTATTATATGCAGATAACAATATTAACAACATGATGGAATTATTAAGATTAAATCAAATGGCTAATATAAATGGCTTATTACTGTGCGAGAAAATAATTAATGTTAGAGAGTAATACTGACTGCGGTAGCAGCAGTAACAGTAATAGTAACAACACTATAGCAGTAGCAGCAGGAGTTGTAAAGGTAATAATCATAGGATAGTATATTTTTCAAATCTTGCATATTTGAAACTGTTGCATACTACGTGAGATAACACCTTTCAGTGTATAAGGTTAATTGGTTTCATTTTCGACTTCCTTCCAAAGCTGTGTACGTTTTATTCTACTGTCACTTGAAATTTAGTTCTGTAGATGCATATGAGAACAGCTCAATATTGTACCTTGATGATAACCTGCTCTAGCTTGTTACTTATTGAATATTTTTTCCTTATCAATTAAAACTGTTGCTAGAGAATATTTAGGTTTGCTGTCTCTTCTTATCAGTTTTCATTCAGAAACAGAATAAGCCATTCAGTATTTCTTGGCAGGTATTTTTTAATCACGTGAGCAATTTAGACTAAATTAGAGAGCTATGTTTTCATTTATTGTGACATTGCCTTTAGAAACAATAGAATAAGACAAAATATTTTGGTGTTTTATCTACTACTTAATTATTTGGAGCATTTCTTTCTTGGAAAATGTAACCAATTAGTTTGTGATTATGTGTTTAATTTATAGTGAGAAAGCTATAAAATAATTATCCTGATCTATTCATATTTATTCAATAGATACTCATATTATGATTCTTGACATTTTAGTATTTCTAGTTTGTTTTAATATATCTAGTATAGCATGAATTTCTTTCAATAAATTATAAATCAGGTGATGACTTTTGTTTGTAGCTTTTGCTTCAGCAAAATATAACTTGAATTTATAATTTTAAACATAGTGTGAATTGAACATTTATTATATAGAAACTAATTATATAAAGAATTATATAACAAATACAATTCAATACAATATATAAATTAAATATGACTTAATGTTTGCAACACTTTGGTGGTTTTGTTCCAGCATCTCTTCATTAAAAAAATATTAATACTATTTGGACCGGCATATGCCATATTAGTTACGTTGCTGGACTCCCATATGGTCAACTACGGTTCAAGTCCTAGATTAAAATTCATGCTGGGCATGTATGCATGCGTGCCCAAGATCCTGAGAGGAGAATGCAGGAGAGGTGATTGCAGTGTCCCATCCTCCCTGGGGGGTTTGCTATTGCTTTCTGTCTCTGTCTCTGATGAGTCCACGAGCCTTATAGCAAAAATCTCTCTCAAGAAAAGAAAATTCGAGAACCAGCAGTTAGCGTAATGGCTATGTCGCTGGACTCCCACGTAGTCGACCGCGGTTCGTGTCCCGGACCTGGTGGCTTAAAACTCACGCCGGGCGCGTGTGCGTGCGTGCCCAAGATCCTGAGAGGAGAATGCAGGAGAGGTGATTGCAGTGTCCCATCCTCCCTGGGGGGTTTGCTATTGCTTTCTGTCTCTGTCTCTGATGAGTCCACGAGCCTTATAGCAAAAATCTCTCTCAAGAAAAGAAAATTCGAGAACCAGCAGTTAGCGTAATGGCTATGTCGCTGGACTCCCACGTAGTCGACCGCGGTTCGTGTCCCGGACCTGGTGGCTTAAAACTCACGCCGGGCGCGTGTGCGTGCGTGCCCAAGATCCCGAGAGGAGAATGGAGGAGAAGGGATTGCGACGTGACCATCCCCCCTGGGGAGTGATTTCTCGCTTTCTGTCTCTATGTCTCTCTCTGTCTGTTTGGCAAGTGCACGCGCCCTATAGTGAAAACCTCTCCAAAAGAAAAAAAAAAAAGAAAACAAAATTCTTCAATATAATTTACATACTAGTACAATTTCACCCTCTTTAGCATCGCTTCTGTGAGTTTTCACAAACATCATGTAACCACCACATCAAGCAAACTATGGAACAGATCCACAACCCTCAGACCTCTCATGTCACTGTGTTATCAACTATTGCTTTCAACCTCAATTCTTAGAAACCACAGCCCAGCTTACACTCCTAAAGAGATCCCTTTTCCAGATATTATATTAATGTGAAATAGTGTGTAGTCTATCGAGGCTACATCTTTCACTTAGTTAAGTGAATCTGAGATTTGTACATGTCGTTATGCATGTTAGCAGAGTGTACCTTTTCATTACTGAGTAGCATTCCATTGTATAGTTGCTCTGCAAATGGCTTTTTAAACAATTCTGCTATAGGGCATATGCACTCACCAGGGAGAGACCAGAGACATAGAGAGAGAGGACACCACCACAATCCCTTCTTTTCTGTTCTGCTCTTGGGACTTGGGACATGAATGCACATGGGCTTGGTATGTTTTTTCAAGCTGGTGTGGGACTTGAACTGCTCAGTCAGTCATATGGGATCCAGCCAGCCACCTTAACCACTGTGCCATTGGCTAGTCATCAAAATGGCTTTTTTATTTAACAGCTGAAAAGGGATTTGGGCTATTTCCAGATTTGTGAGATTATAAATAAAGGTGATACAAACACTTGTGCACAAATTTTTGTGTGAATGTAAGTTCTCATTTTTCTTTGACACATACAGTGAATATATGATAATGTATGTCAAAGTATTTAATGGGACAGTACCATTTTGTATTGCTACCTACCGGTATAAGAGTTTTAGTTGAATTATATTCTCATTAACACTTCATATTTTCGGCTTTAAAAAATCTTTGACAATCTAATGAGTATGTTATGATATTCATTATAAAACTATAAATTTGCATTCTTTTATAAATAATATGATATTCATATAATAATATGAGCATTTTTGATTACCTTAATTTCAATCCATTTATCCTTTTGGGTAAACATCCAATCATATATTTTGGCCATTTTTAACTGAGTTGTTTTATTTTTAGGTGTATTTTACTACTATTATTTAATCTTATTAATAATTTTGAGTATTCTTCATATATTCTGGGCTTAAGACCTTTATCTAGGCATTTTGAAAGTAATTTTTTCAAGTCAGTGGTTGGTAATTTTATTCTCTTAACAACATCTATTACAGAGCAAATGTGTTGTTCATTTTTAAGTTTTAATAAATTCCTAATTAATTTTCTATTTATTTATTCATTTTTTTGGAGAAGTTTTAGCTATAAGGCACATGGCTTGCCAGAAAGACAGAGAAAGACAGAGAGACAGAAAGCATGAAATCACCCCTCAGGGAGGATGGCCACACCACAATCCTTTCTCCTCCACTCTCTGCTCAGGATCCTGGGCACGCACGCACAGGCACCCAGAGTGAGTTTAAGCCACCAGGTCCGGAAATTGAAGCATGGTAAACTACATGGAAGTCCAGCGACATAGCCATTACACCAACTGCTGGTCCCACACTACTTATTATTTTGAGTTATAATTCTTTTAATTTTGTAGCCTATGCCAAGTCATTGAAATTTTTTTTCCATGTTAACTTCAAACAATTTAAGATTTTACATTTAATTCTATAATTCATTTTAAATTAATTTTTGTATATGTTGTAAAGTATGTAGTGTTTATTTATACATTTGAATATCTACTTCTCTCAACATGATTTGTTGAGAAATAACATCCTTTCTCCATTAATTTTATTTTGAAATTTTGCTAAAATTTAAGGGATTATATCAGTGAGATCTGAATTTATTCTGTCTACTTGTGTGTCTAATCTTTTGCTAAAAGTATATTGTCTTGAATACTGTTGCTTCACAGTAAACCTTGATATAATAACTTCATTTTTATTCTTCTTTTGTTTTGGTTATTCACATTTCTTTAACTTTCTACATACTTTTCATAAATATTTTGCCAATATCTATGAAAAATCCTGCATATATTTTGACTAGGATCCTGCTAAATTATGTGTTAGTTAGAAATTTATATGTAAATGATATTCTTCTTAAAATTCATGCACATACATACACATATCTATTTATTTAACTATTCTTTGATTTCTTTCATTATTATTTTGTAGCTTTCAGCACATAGGTTCTAAAAATATTGTTTTAATATTTACACCTAAATACTTGTGACATGTTACCAGTTTTTAAAAAAGCACTTTATTGAGGCTTGATTGACGCATGAAAAGTGATATATATTTAATGCATACAATTTGATGACTTTGGGAATAAATATACACTTGTGAAATCCTGATCATTCTCAAGTCCATAAATATGTCCATCACTTTCCAAGGTTTTCTCTAACTCCTTTTATTATTGTTGTCATTATTATGTGTGTGCGGTAAAAACATGACATAAAATCTACTTTCTGAGCAAATTGAAAGCATTAGTATTATAAGCTCTAGCCACTATGTTTTATGGGTTTTAAAATTTATCTTGTTTACTGAAAACTCTATACTGTTTGACAACCACCTTTCCATTGTCTCCTCTCAGAACCTGGTAACCATTTTTCTACTATCTGTTTTTATGCATTTATTTTGGATTCCACATATAAGTGCCATGATATTGTATTTGTTTTCTGTATCTGACATATTTCATTTAGTATAATGTCCTCCAGACCCGTCTATGTTGTCACAAATAGCAAGTTTGTCTATGTGTTTCAAGGCTTAAACTATCATTTATTGATAAATACTTATACATTTAGAGCATTTCCACATCTTGGCTCTTGTGAATTTGCAATGAATATGGAAGTGTAGGCATCTCTTTGAGATACTGATTTAAATTCTTTAGGATGAATACACAGAAGTATATAGTAGGTTTTCTGGATTTCATGAGAGGTTACTATATATATATTTCTCATGCAAGTCAGCATCAAAAAACAAATAGCTTCATAAAAGGACAAAGGACCTGAACAGGCATTTTTCTTAAAAAGGTAAAAAAATAGGCAACAGGTATATGAAAAGGTGCTTAACATCACTAATGATCAGGGAATTGCAAACCCGAACTACATTTTTATATCATCTCATGCATGTTAGAATGACTATTACTGGATAAATGAAAAATAACTGTGTTGATATTGATGAAGATGTGAGGAAAAGGAATCATTGTTGGTGGGAATATAAATTTATATAGACATTATCAAAACAATACTGTGCTGGGACCAGCAGTTAGCGTAATGGCTATGTCACTGGACTACCATGTGGTCGACCACAGTTCGAGTCCCGGACCCGGTGGCTTGGACTCACGCCGGGCGGGTGCGTATGTGTGCCCAGGATCCCGAGAGGAGAATGGAGGAGAAGAGATTGCAGCGTGGCCATCCCCCCTGGGGGGTGATTTCTCGCTTTCTGTCTCTCTGTCTCTGTCTGTCTGGTGAGTGCATGCACCCTATAGCAAAAACCTCTCAAAAAAATAAAAAAGGAAATTGCTTTACCCTTTTGGGGAAACACGGTACTGTTTTTCTGTTTTTTGTTTGTTTGTTTGTTTGTTTGGAATGGAATTTCTAAGTGCTTTTTATGGGGGGAAAAAAGGACTTTAAGATCAAAATGTTTGAAATATGCTGCTTACCATAGTGCTTTTGGGAACCTTCTGTCCCCATTATGTACCCAGGTTTCCAGAGCTGAATACAGTCTACCATCACTCTTGGACTATGTTACTCTAAGGGGAATGGTAGCATATAGTTCTACTAAGTACATTTTGTGAAGTAGAAATATGTTAGAAATCAGAATAAATTGACCCAATATATTCTGAAATTTGTCAGTTACAGAAATCAAACATCAATTCATTTTGCAGCAACATAGCCATTTTGCTAACTACTGGTTCCCGCAATTCTATATTTTTAATCTCAATTGTTCAAAAATACTAAAAGCATTAGTATTATAAGCTATAGCCACTATGTTCTATGGGTCTCAAAATTTATCTTGTTTACCGAAAACTCTATACTGTTTGACAATCACCTTTCCATTGTCTCGTCCTCAAAAATTTTAATTTCTTTCTCCAAAAACATTGATAAAGCAGTTCCATATTTTTAATCTCAATTCTCAATTGTATTATACAGATACACTACAGGTTTTCTATATTTGTCTTAAGTATTTACTTATTACTTCTACTAAAGAATCATACCATCTGTGAGAACGATAGGTTTTTAATTGTCTCTGTTTCGATACATCTTTCATCTCTTGTATTGCATTGGCCATAATATCCAGAAGATTGTTGAATAGGAGTGGTGAAAAACCACCTCACCTGTTTCTGATAGTAGAGAGATAACCATCAGTTTTTTACCACTAATTATTATAGTTGTAAGTTTTGGTAGTAGTAATTTAGCTTGTTAGGGAAGTTCTTTTCAATTTCCATTTTGATGAAACTTTATAACATGATTGGTAGATGAATTTTCCAAATACCTTTTGTGCATCTGTTTAAATAATCATTATGGGGAACCAGCAGTTAGCGTAATGGCTATGTCGCTGGACTCCCACATAGTTGACTGTGGTTTGCGTCCCAGACCCGGTGGCTTAGAACTCACGCCGGGCGCGTGTGCGTGCGTACCCAAGATCCCGAGAGGAGAATGGAGGAGAAGGGATTGAGGCATGACAATCCCACCAGGGAGGTGATTTCTCGCTTTCTGTCTATGTCTCTCTCTGTCTGTCTGGCGAGCACACGCACCATATAGCGAAAACCTCTAAAAAAAATAATAATAATCATTATGATTTTCCTTCTTTGGTCTTTTGATCCAATGAATTACATTGACTGATATTTGAATGGATCTCTATCTTACATTTCCAGGACAAACCACAGTTAAGTCATAATAAATTATTCTTTTGCATATTGCTATATTTGGTTTGTTAATATTTTGTATAAATTTCTGTGTCCATATTCATGTTACATATTGGTCCCAGTTTTCTTTTTATGTAATATCTTTTCCAATTTTGTTAGGAAGATAATGCTACCTTCTTAAAGTTATTTGATTTAATTATATTGGCATTATATTTTCTGTAGTTCTTTATTTAGAAATAATATTTCTTCTTTAAATATTCTGGTGAGTTTTCCATTGAAGTCATTGTTATCTTCAGTTTTCTTGGTTGAAAGATATTTTAAACATAATTTTTTTTGAGAAGTTTTTTTGCTATAGGGTGCATGTGCTCACCAGAGAGAGAGAGACAGAGAGACAGAAAGCGAGAAATCACCCCCCAGGGGGGATGGCCATGCCACAATCCCTTCTCCTCCATTCTCCCCTCGGGATCTTGGGCACACATGCACACGTGCCTGATGTAAGCTTTAAGCCACCGGGTCCAGGATGCGAACTGCGGTCGACTACATGGGAGTCCAGCGGCATAGCCATTAGGCTAACTGCTGGTCCCTCCAACATAAATTTCTTTAAATAAATTCAATTTATTTTATAGATTTATTTAGGATATTTATTTCTCCTTAAATCAGTTTAATAGTTTTTATCTTTTAAATAATATTTTTTTAGGAAAAAAACTTATTTATTTCTTCCATGACAGCTACACAGATAGTGGGGCATCCCCAACGTTCTTCACACCAAAATGCACCTCTAATACCAGCTGGCCCATGTCACAGGTTCCCATGAACACCTGGTTTGCTCAGGGAGGTCATGGGACACAAAGTAGGACTTTTCCCATGAGGGACCAGTTGTGTTACCAATGCAACTCCACTTGGCCCCATCATTTAAATAGCTGACAAACTTATGGCGTGGAATTGACCATGATATTTTCTTACTATCCTTTTAACGTTTATGTGTTCTCTTCTGATTTTCCCTCTAATTCTAGATATTTTTGTGTATTTATTTTTCATTTTCCTTTTTCTTTTTTATTCCTGGCTCACATTTTAGTAGTTTACTGATAATTTCACAGAATAAACTTTAGTTTGATTGATTTCTAATTGTTTTTGTGCTGTTAATGTTGAGGTTTTATATTTTCACTAGTTTTATTTTAATAGATTTGCTCTATGTGGAATTAATTTGCCATTCCGTTTTAGATTCTTAGTTGGAACTTTTAAATAATTTAGACTTTTTTTGAAAGATAGCCTCTGCTATTGCAAATATTCCCCCCACCCCCAGTAATCTTATAGTTACATATAATACATTAGTTCTTTATTTTTGGATAAAATTTGACATCTCTTTGTTCCTTTTGTTCATTTTTTTTACTAGAGTATAGCATATTAATCATATTTGTCCTCAATTCTTTGTCAAAGATTTTCTGTATCTAGGTTATTTATTAATCTGCTTCTGTTCATTTTATCTTGCTTTCAGGGAATTGTTTTCTCTTGCTTTTGTGTGTCTCAGAACTTTGATTAAAAGGTGTACATCTTTTATAGGACAGTTGAGACCAAGATAGATAGTATTTATGCCTGGAAATAAGTACACTTGTTTTGTATGCTAGGCCTTCGGTGTTTGGATGGTGGACAGCTGTTTGGGTAATCTAGTAAGAGACTGAGCTGGGTTTAGGTTTGAGTGCCCCTGTGATTACCTTCAATCTACCACCCATTTCAATTTTCTCTAAAGTTAATTTTGTGCTTGGAGGATGGTAATGTGCTGAAGAGCATGTCTGGGTATTTGTTCTCTCCTCAGCTTTAGGTCTTCCCCCTGTGTCTGTGCCTCATAAAATAATTTTCTCCATAGTCTTGGCCCTTTCTAGGGAAGCACACTGTTATTTCTCGAGGCTGCACTTGTGACAGTAAACAGAGCACTTCTTTGTTGTTCTGATCCTGCCTCAGTTTGTGTCCCTGGGTATAAGGAACAAATCTTTCCCAGTGACTCTTCTCTTTTCTCTGCAATAGGAGATGTCTGATTGTTTGAGGCCACATCTGTCTGGTGCTCTTCCCTCATGTTAGTGGATCTTTCCATTTTCTTTTCTTCAGCCATAATGAATTTTTTTCTGAGTCATAGGAATGACAAGGCTTGCTATTTTTTTGGGGAGGAAGACAAATCCAGAAAATACTTTCTGAACTCACTGCAGTAGCAGCTCCACCCTTTCTCGGGTCTTGTATCACTGAGGGAAGCTTTCTCCAATCTTTTGTTGTTAACCCAGTCATTCCTATGAGTATCTGGTGAAGGTCTGTGCAAAAGCATCTCTGCATGAATACACACTCTCCTTGTCTGACTTGCAATTAGATTGCCCACCCTCCATCCTTATATAGTTCACTATTTTAGCTGAATTCTTCTTAGTCAGTTTTACGGTATTTTGTCTTCCTTCCATGCTTTGCCCTAGTTGAATCAGTGCTTGTGTTTTGTCTCTGAAGGCGCCTGTTCGGACATAGATTTCAGGGTCTTTGGTACCTTATGACATCAACTCTCAAATAAATTTACAATTTTCTATGTTCTCCAGATTTGTTCTGCTGCTAGGGTAGAAATGAAATGCTATTTTTAACTACTCATCATTTCATCTATGTCTTAAACAGAAGTAGGAAGACAACAATGGTATTCTTTCTTATCTAATCTATAAACCATTTTAATCATTTCTGATTTTTTCTATTTTGTTGTTTTTGACTTAGTCTTTTCCCTCCACATGACTTTGTGCTTTAATTTTCAGAGGTTCCATATCACTAAATTCCATTGAATTAGTCAAATAATGTTAAGAAACACCACTTTGGGCCTTTTTTAGAAATACCATGTTAATTGAGTTCTTCTGGATACTCTTTCCTTATTCTGCCCATTTTTTTAATGACCTTTCCTTGACCTTGGATGAAGTGAGATTTCACTAACTCTCAGCATTTGCACCTTACAGAATGTAGTTTGACCTTGGGCTAGCTTTCTCAGTAATGTATTGGCCAAATCCCCTTTAAAAATCTATAGTGAGGGGCCGCCAGGTGACATAGTGGTTAAGGAGTCAGACTCCCAGGTGCCCGACCACGGTACTAGTCCTGGATCCAGTGGCTTGAAAATCATGCCGGGTGTGAGTGCATGCCCAAAAATCACAGGAAGAGAATGGAGGAGAAAGGACTGCAGTTTGACCATCTTCCTGGGGACGGGGGCAGATTTCTCAGTTCTTCCCTCACTGTCTCTCTTTGTCTTGTCTCTCTCTGGTGAGTGTGCATGCTCTATGACAAACAAAGTAATTCTGTATTGGGAATAAGTTTTGCACACAGCAGCCTGTTCAATTTCATGTGCCTAACATGGTTCTTCTGTAATGGCATGGTATAGCCTCCTGGTCTAAAGATTGAGTCTCTAATGTGCTGACTTATGAAAATATACTATTTTAGCAAATATTAGTGCACTAAATGAAATACTGTTTTCATCATATCTAATTACTCAATCTCTTATTTGTTGACTACCCCCCTCCACCTGGTGGGTTTATTTTCATCCTGGAATAAATTAACCTTATTCTATTCTTTTGTCTTATTTTCTCTCTCATGAAGAAAGGTAAATAGAAAATTCCTTTATGTGAACCAGAAAAACAAAAATAAATATTATTCTGTCCCCTTTAGAGAGCAATTCCTTGAGATAACATATAATCAGGTTTTAAAAATCATTTTATTGTCCTCTTTTCCAGGAAGAACAACTGGTGTGTGCCGTAAGTTAAAATATGCCTTTTTGGGACCTGCAGATGGTGTGGTTGTTATATCGCTGGACTTCCACATGGCTGACCGCAGATTGAGTCTTGGACCTGGTGGCTTCAAAATTATGCGGGGCATGTATGAAGGTCCCAGGAAAAGGAATTATGGCATGGCCATCCCCTGGGGGATGATTTCTCACTTTCTCTCACACTGTGTCTGTCTGTCTCCAGCAAGCACACATGCCCTAAGACAAAAACCTCTCAAAAAATTTTTATATTTGCTTCTCCTTTCAATTCAATTGAAATTATTTATTGGTAAATAAAAATTCTTCTCAATTTTTTTTTTCTTTTTGTGACTGGCAGTCAGAAAGTATTTAGAACCATATGTCTGGACTGTTATTAAAAAAAACTCATAAAATTTTAAATTGAATTGAAATAGGATTACTATATTTGACAAAGGCCTATGGCCTTAGAATCCTGAATGTCTTAATCTTTGGTTGTCTGCTATAAGGTTTCTAAGGGAAATACAAAGAGAAGATATCCTAGAAAAACTTACGATCTTCATTGTAAGTATTAAAAACAGTTATTAATGTATATTCCTCATGTCCTTTCCTGCCTTGTGGAGAACCATCAACATTTACTGTATGTGGAAGAGAAAGACCATTTTTTATTTACTTTATTACTTTTATTTATTGTGCTATAAATATTTAACATGAGATCTACACTCTTAAAGGATTAAATGTATAGTATAATATTGACTGTGTGTAACGAAGGTGTACAGATTTTTAGAACTTATACATTTTTGTTTAATTAAAACTTTATACCCGTGGGTTAATAGCTCACCACTCTCCCTGTCCCCTACTCCTGAAAAATCACCATTTCACACTTTGCGAATTGTTCAAATTCTTGTGAATTTGACTATTTTAGATTCAATAAATAAGTGTAATCATGCAGTATTTGCCTTTCTGTAACTGGCTTATTTATCTGAGTATGATGTAGTCAAATCTCATACATGGTGTCAAATATTGCAGAGTTGCCTTCGTTTTCAAGGCTGAATAATATTCCACTGTATATACACAACACATTTTATTTATTTATTCATCTGTTAAGGAAATTTGTTAGGTTATTTTTACATCTTCACTGTGGTGAATAGTGCAATGAACAGCAGCATGCTAAACAATAGCCATTAAAAGTGTGAGGTGTTATCTCCATGGTGTTAATTTGCGTTTCTCTGATGATCAGTGTTGATCATATTTTCATGTATCTTATGTCTTCTTCTGAGAAATGTCTTCTCAGATTCTCTGTCCAGTTTTTACTGGATTATCTGCTTTGTTACTGTAAACGTGAATTTCTTATATATTCCAGATACTAATCACACGTCTGAGGTATTGCTTGCAAATATTTTCTGTTGTTTCATTGGTTGTCTTTTTGTATGATTGTTTTCTTAGCTATGCAGAAGATTTTCAGTTTTATGTAATCCCATTTGTCTATTTTTGCCTTCATTGTCTGTCTACATTGGATTGATTTTTGTATACGATAATAAATTAAGGTCTGATTTCATTCCTTTGCACATGGATAACCAGTTTTCCTGGCATAATTTATTTAAAAGATTCTGCTTTCCCCCACTGTGTGTTCTTGGCATTGTTGTTAAAAATAAATGCACTGTAAATGTGTGAATTTATGAGTTTTTCTGTGCTATCCCATTGGTCTATAAAACTGTTTTCATGCCACTACTGCATTGTTTTAATTAGTATAGCATCATGGCATATTTTTAAGTCAGGTATTATCACATTTCTATTTATTTCCATTTTGCTCAAATTTGCTTTGGCTATTCAGAATCTTTTATGTGTCCATATAAATTTTAGTATTTTTTTTTGTTTCTATAAAGAATGGCATGGAATTTTGATATGAATTGCTCTTAATCTATAGATCACTTTGAGTAGTACTGACATATTAAGGATTGTAAATATCCTAATAAATAAACATGGCTCTTTTCCATTTACTTATGTCTTTGATTATTTATCAATAGCTTGTGTTTTTCACTATATAAATCTTAAATCTTGGTAAACTTTATTTCAAATTATATTTAATTTGGAATAATATTTAATACTTGGAATATTAATTACATTCCAAGTGTGCTATTGAATTTGTTTTACCAGTTCTTTATTAAGGGCTTTTGCAACCATCTTAATCAAGGATATTGAATTGACTTGTAGCTTTCCTTTCTTGTGGCGTTCTTGACTTTGGAATCATGGTAACACTGAACTTATGAGATGAGTTAGAAGTGTTTCTTCCTCTTCTGTTTTTTAGGGAAGAGTTTGAGTAAGATTAAAATTAATTTCCCCCCCGATGTTTGATAGAATTCACCAGGAATGTTTTCTAATCCTGGTCTTTTATTTTTTGGAAGTATTTTGATTGCTATTCAATCTCCTTATTTGGTATAGTCTGTTCAGGCTACTTTTTTATTTTCAATTCAGTCTTGGTAAATTTTATATTATCTGTTTCTTTTTGGTTATCTAAGTTGTTAGTATATTATTTTTTTAATAACAGTCCCTGTAATCTTATTTTATTTTTGTAGAACTTATTGCAACTTATCCTCTTATGCTTATCTTGTTATTTATTTTTCTTTCTGGTACAAAGTTTTAGTTTAATTCTGCTGTGGTAAGAAATTGTGGTATGGTTTTAATATTTTTGAATATATGAAGAGCATATATTTCTGACATGACATGATTTATCCTGAAATATATTCTGTGTGTGCTTAGGAAGAATGTGTTTCCTGGTGCTGTTGGGTATAATGTTCCATATATTTCTGTCAAGTCTTTTAGGTTTATAGTGCAGTTCAAGTCCTCTGTTTTCTTACTGATCTTCTGTCTAGATGTCCTTTTCATTATTTAAAGTGTGGTATTAAATTCTCTTTCTATTATCATATTGCTATTTCTTCCTTCAGCTCTGTAAATATTCACCACATATTTATGTGCTCTGATGTTGAGCATCTATGTATTTACAATTGTTATGTCTTCCTGGCAGATTAAATCCTTTATCATTATGTAAGGGCCTTCTTTGTCTCTCATGGCAGCATTTGACTTGAAGTCTATTATGTTTTGAATTAAGTTTAACCACTCCTGTTCTCTTTAGCTAACCATTTATATGACATATCTTTTCTTCTTTTGAATCTCTTCACTTCCAGACTACATGTGTTCTTAAATCTAAAGTGAATTTCTTGTATACGGTGTATATGTTAGTGTTTTTTTTTCTTATCCAATTAACCATCCTATGTCTTTTAGTTGAGAAAGTATATTATTATTTACGTTTAGCCACTGTATATCATTACAGCATACAAAATGAGTTTGTACAACATGAATATGTTTCCACTTACAGTAATTATTCATAAGGGCAGATTTGCTATTGTCATTTCAATCATCATTTGTTTTTGTTTTTTCCTTGCTTGTGTTCTTTTGTGTTTTGCTGATTGTTTCAGTATTGATCTGCTTTGATTCTTTTATTGTGTGTGTGTGTGCGTGTGTGTGTGTGTATGTGTGTAACCTCAATAGGTCTTTATGTGTGTGTGTTGCAATTTTTAAAAATAATTATTTATTTAATTAATTTTAATTTATTATGTTATTAATTTGATCAGAGAGAGACAAAGAGAGAGAGAGAGAGAGAAAGGAGGCTGTCAGGTCCAATATTCAAACCATGATCGGCCACATGGGAGTCCAGTGCCTTAACCACCACACCACCTGCTGGCCCCAGTGTCCTGTGTTTTTAATTGTAAAGGACCTTTAGAAAACTGAGGAAGATTGTTAGCTACTTGAATTCTTCCATAAATGTTATATCCATCAACCCCTTATATTAAATAACATTAATAGTGCCTACTTCATCTCGGTGAGTATTAGAGAAAAGAATGTATGTAAAATCTCTAGCACAAAGTCTTGCATTCAGTGAGTGCTCACAAGTGAGAGTTGCCATTCCATTGCTGCCCTACAGTCCCATGATAACAGTGTCCTCCAAGATCTTTTCTCTCTTTGGCAGTCTGTGGGCTGAAGTCACAAAGGCAGCAGAGTTCAGTTTATGTTAAGATGCTGAACAGTCTTATGAGTGATGTTCAGTATTCAGCCAGAAAGGCTGTCATCTTATCTGGCAACTTCTGAGACTGCTGCCTTTCGCAAACAGAAGCGGACACTGAGCTGTGTGATTTACATTACGTGGATTTCTGCTCAATTATGATTTGCAATCTGGCTAATCTGTCATCCATTCACCACAAATGAAATGTGTGTGTGCAAAATTAGTGCAAGGCAGGAAAGCCGTGACCAATGAACAAAAGTAAAACTGGTGTTGGCAAGGAGAGAAAAATTGTTCTAAGTAGCAACAAAAACAGTATTAAGCCCTTACAGATGACCTCCACTTTACCATTAAAAATGCTATATTCCTTGTTAGAAATTTGTTAAGCAATTTTGCAGTTCGCTACTAGCAGCCAAATAGCACTGTTGCTATCCTGTAAAATTAGCCATTTAATGGAACTGAATAATTTTTGCAGGGGTCCTCATTATCCTCATGGTGTTTACAGCCTCCCTAATCCTCGTTTCTGAATCTGTGCCCCACTTCAGGGGTCAAGGGAGGGAACAGGCCAGTGTTGCTGTTAAAAAAGTCTTTTTGTGGTTGGAGCATAAGACTCAAGGTCATGACCATTTGTGTTCATTAAAAATCCCTCAGAATTTTGAGACAGGGTAGGGATATTCACGCTCTCTGGTGTCCTGGATAACTTCCAGCTGGATAATTACTTTCTGCCTGTAAAAATGATTCCCCTGCAGTTGGAGTTGGCTAAGGCATTAATTTATTTATTTTTCCCATTTTCAGTTTGCATCTGTTGTGAGACTAGTGCTGATTTTGAGAGGTTAAATGTTACCTGCTTGTTCTTGGATGGACAGATTTTGCAAACATTCCCTACTATGTAGAGAATGTTCTGTGGATACCAGAAGGTTGAACTTAGTATGTTGTATAATCACAACTTTTTATCAGTACATTTTTTAGAATTGTTGGAAGTAAATTCTTATTTTCAAGCTATTCTTTTCAAAGTTAGGTGTTATTTAGATTTTATTATATGCACACTTACATGTCATATATTCTATAGTTTTTTTCATACTTTCTTTATTGATGCACATGTAGGAATACCAGGAGAGATAGGTACTGTATCACAATAGGTTACATAATTCTTCTTCATGTGTTTTGTATTTCTGTAATATCGATTTACATGTCTTAATGTACATAGTCTTTTACCACAGTGCATCTTCTTTCAGTATCTGGTTTTTATCTGAACATATTATGAATTTTATACAATACAAAGATCAAAAATCTGGAAAAGATAATGGTGTTGTCAAATCCTCTCCCATAGGCAATTTTTTTTAATCAAGTGGATTTTTCTTCCAGCGCTTCTTATTTCGCATACTCATAGAATCAAAGAGGAAATTACATTGAGAAGTCACTTGGAAGTTGACTACTATTTTTTTTTAATTGGCTGAAATTTGGTTTTAAAGAAAATGTTCCTTTCTCTTCTTTTAAAAATACTAGTCTTCTTGGACCAGCGATTGGCATGGAGGTTAAGTTTCCAAGATTCCATATAGCTGACTACACAGTTTGAGTTCCAGACCTGGCAACGTGGAAAACGCACCAGGCACATGCATATGTGTCCCCAAAATCCCAAGAGGAGAATGGAAGAAAAGGGATTGTGTCATGGCCATCTGACCTAGCAGATGATTTCTTGCTGTCTCTTTCCTTTCTCTCTCTTTTTTCCTCCTTCGTGAACACATGCCCCCATAGCAAAAACAAGACAAAACACACACACACACACACACACACACAGAGACAAACAAAAAACTATTCTTTCCTATTTCTGTCTGTTTCTTTTACTCTACTCTTAACATTTATTGTAAATCTGAATTAATAGATTGTTAAGACTTATGGAATTATTCCTCTTGACAAGTAAAAGTTTTCATAATTTAAAAAGGTATCACAAAATTTAATTTCAGATTTAGAGCATAGGGTAAGTCCCATATCTCTCAAATCAGGTAAGTTAGGTTTAGTCACTTAAAATATCTGATCCTATTCTATATCTTGTATCAAAGCTTAGAGTAACTGAAGTTAAATTTTAAATGACTGTTTTGCTAACTTACACCAATCTTTCATTGATACAGACAAGGAAATTAAATGGAAGTTATTGCTGGAAAGTCATAAAACTGAGACTTACATTGTGACTCTTTCTATTACCCTGAAAATCTTCCTAGGACCTCAAGATTAGGAAGTTTTTACCTGGTATTATTATATCCTCTACTTCTTTCTCAATATATTTTCTAGAATGGTTGGAAGAATATTTCTGCTATTCTTCCTAAAGTTATTCCTCTTTTGGACTCTATTATATTGCTTGATTCCAACCAAGACTGTTCTATATACACGAATATATAAGAAAAGTGACTTACCATGCCTGCGGCGTAAAATAAAAAAAATTCTATAGTGAATCTTATGTATTCAGAAAGCCTGGAATCTGTGGTACAGAAGGAAAACCAATTTGTAAAAACTATCGGACCTGGTATTTACACATAGATTAGTGTCATTCGGTTTATCAAGGCAGCATAGAAAACTGGTTGCTACATGGCAGGGAGAAGCATAACTGTGGAAGTTAATTTTGAAGGTTGGTTTAAACTGATGAATAGAGCTGTAATAGGTACCCCTATGAGAAAATGAACATGGTAAAAGAATACTTTAATTCATTTTATAGGAGTTGCCAGTCTGAATCAGATTAGTGATTCATAAATTTTGGATATAACCTGATAGCAACAGGGGTTTATTTCAAGAGTTTATTGAGATGTCAGAATTCTTGCATAGATTCAAAGCCAAATGAACTATGAAAAAAAAAAAAGGTTAGAAATATTTGAAAGGAGATCTATTAGGTGAGAAATAAAAATCATGAAATTTTTACCACTTACTTTTCTTTTTTAACAATACTACTTGCTTGGTATATGTACATGGCACATAGTATTTATTAACAATCATAAATGTCATTAAATTGTCCTCTGGTGTCAAAAGAAGCTCTTGTGGCTGCACTAAACATAAATTTCTTCTAAGAAACATGGGACCAGCAGATGGTGTAATGGTTATCTCTCTGGACTCCCACATAGTCAAACCTGGTTTAAGTAACAGACCCAGTGGCTTAAAACTCATATTGGGCATGTATGTATGTATGCCCCAAATCCCAAGAGAATGGAGGAGAAGGGATTGTGGCATGGCCATCCCCCTGGAGGGGGTGATTTCTTGTTTTCTGTCTCTCTCTCTGTCTCACCAGGGAGCACACATGCCCTATAGCAAAAATTTCTCACTTAAAAAATTTTTTAAATATGACTTTAATAATTTTTGGATATATCTTATAGTGGCATGTAAATTGATAATTGGATATAAATACATATTAATACAACTACCTCAGCTGATTGAGACAATGATCACCACTTAAACTAGACAGCCTCGATGAGACTAAACAAGATAGTCTAGTCACATCACAGAGAGCTGGAGGTGACAGTTTGTCTACTAGAGCGTGTTGGCATGCCAGCATACCTCCTTTCTAAACACAGCCATGCATACATATGCACACTCGGGTGAGTTTAAGATCAGGTTTCAATTTCATTGTTCTCTATAAAGCTATCTAGGTGAAATAATATCATTTATTAAAAAGTCCATATTTATGGGGCCCACAAACACCTTAGTGGCTTTATTGCTGGACTCACACATGGCCAACCCCAGATCAAGTCCCAGACCTGATGGCTTCAAAATCACACCAGTTACATACGCATGTGTGCCCAGAATCCCCGAGAATGGAAGAGAAGTGATTGAGGAATGGCCAATCCCTTGGGGAGTGATTTCTTACTTCCCCTCTCACTGTCTCTGCCTCTTTCTCTCTCTCTCTGGAGAGTGCACATGCCCTAAAGCAGAACCTCTTAAAAAAAAAAAAAGAGTGGGACCAGCAGATGTAATGATTATATCGCGGGACCCCCACATAGTCAACCACGGTTCAAGTCCTCATGACTTAAAACTCACACCGGGTGTGTGTATGTGCATGCCCAAGATTTTGAGAGGAGAAAGGAGGAAGAGGAATTGCAGTGCAGCCATCTCCTCAGGGGGTGAATTCTCACTTTCTGTCTCTCTATCTCTATGGTAAGCACACATACCCTATAGGAAAACTCTCTCTCTCAAAAAAAAAAATCCATATTTCTTTACCTATTTTGAGATGCCAATTTTTCACATATTAAAAGTCCATATTCAAGTACCAAAGGTTTATTTGTACTTTTTAAAATTACGCTCTATAGGTTATTTTAATATTTTGGGCTGATAGTATACTATTTTAATTAACAGGGCTGTACTGTGCAGTCTATTATAACATCTGCAGAGGCTACTCACTCTCACTCTCACATTATTACTTTTATTTATTTTTTTTCTGGACATCTGTGGTAGTTTCTTTTTCAAAAACAAAACAAAAAACAAAACAAAACAAAAAAACCCTACAATCAATTTAATGCCTGGAGATCGGAAGTGGTGGGAACTGGCAGTGCTTATATGAAAAATGCTTTTGTTTTATACTTTATTATAAGGGTATTAATATCTTCATGGTTTGAGACTGCTTGATCAAGAGCATGGTCTATCTTTCCCTTTATTCAAGTCAACTTTTATGTTCTCTTAAGTTTCAACCATGTAATTTACATCTAATTATCTTCTATTTACTTATTGCTATTTCAAAGGAGTCTTATCTCCCACTATATCATCTAACTTATTTTTGTTTTCATATATATGGAGGTTATTAAGTTTTATAAGTTGAGTTATCTTTTTTTTTTAATTGCCAGAAGGCATATGCACTCACCAGAGAGAAACAAGGAAGCAGATGCAGAGAGCGAGGAGAGGGAGAAAGCACGTTTCAGTGGGGCGTGGTCCGGCTGCAATCCCTTCACCTCTGTTTCTTCAACCTCTTGGAGATCTGGATACACATGCGTGTTTATTGTGCATGTTTTTCAAGGGACTAGGGGGTGTGCGTTTCAGCCATGTGAGATCCAGCTTCCTTAATCATCAGGCTACTGGGCTAGACTTGTGTGCTGAATTTTTTCACCGGTTATATTTTGAAATCACCTATTATTTGGGGATGTTTCCCATGGACTTTTTAAAGATTTTCTCTATATTACGATATTTGAAAGTACTCCAAGAGCCAGTACTATCACTGAAAGAGGGACAATTAACATTAAATACCAACTCATGGAAATACACATCGGGACGGCCCAGTAGCACAGTGGTTAAAATGCAGCTGGATCCCACATGGCTAATCTCCTTTCCAATCCTGGCTCTAGTGTCTTTAGAAATGTACCAGATACGTATACTTGTGTGCCCAAATCCTGATGGGATGGAGGAATGGAGTACAGAGATTGTGCTATAGCTGTACTCCCATGAAAGTTTGCTTGCTTTCTCTTTCATTTTCTCTGGCAAGGGCACATGCCCTGTTGCAATGAGAAATTTAAAAATATCACGATTTATAAAATGTGGGGAAAAAATCAATACAAATCAAATAAAGCATCCAAATTCAATTACTAATTAGAAAAAAATCACAGGTGAGAGCACAACACATTAGTGACGATATAAGGAACAGTTAGCAAAATCCCTAACTAAAAGAAATTCCACAGAGAATAAAACATTTTTTTTTTGACAAAAGGTTTAGGTACCCTACAGAAACTTAACAATGGGACATTTCACTGAAAGTAGGAAAAGTAATATTTTATTTCATACTATTATTTTATATTATTTAAATATATTTCTGTAATAAATTTATAGTAATTTTTATTATAAGCAATTCCTTAAGTTTTTTTATTTTTTATATTTTTTACATTTTTTTAATGCATTCAATCACATTTTTTAGCTTACAAGGTGATCATTTCAATATGTGAACATTTCTCCCCGGTTCAGTTGATCAAAATGTAACAACACTACCTCCCTGTCTCAACAATGCTGTCTCCGTATCCCTCCTCCAAATGTTTTTCCTTTTTTTTAAAAGAGGAAAGCTATGTAATAAAGCTAAAAACACTATAGCACACATCAAACCTAGCACTGAGATACTGAGAGTTTTCTTACTGACTGAACTTAAGAACAAGATAAGGATGCCAGTATCAACACGTCTGTTCAACTTTTTACTGGAGGTTCTGGCCAGTGTGGTTAAGACAAGGAAAATAAGTAAATTGTAGTTGTCTTTGGAAGGAAAAAAAATAGTACTAAAATTATTTATGTAAAAACATAAATATTTATATAATAATTAGAAAGCAGAAAATTCTAAAGCATCATTTTGATTTCAATAGATATTGTATAGATATAAATATAATTTAAAAATTAGAATTAATAAATTTAGCAAAGTCACAAGATACAAAATCAATACCCAAACATCCACTGGACTTCTATCTACCAGAAGGAAATAGAAAATGAATTTGTTTTTTGAAAGGTTTTTACTATAGGGCGCATGTGCTTGCCAAATAGACAGAAAATGAGAAATCACCCCCTAGGGGGTATGGCCACGCCGCAATACCTTCTCCTCCATTCTCCTCTCGGGATCTTGGGCACACACGCACACGCACCCAGCTTGAGTTTTAAGCCACTGGGTCTGGGACAGGAACTGCGGTTGACTATATGGAAGTACAGCAACATAGCCATTACGCTAACTGCTGGTCCCTAGAAAATGAAATTTAAAAGTTCATTCTGTACTCTTCCCCACAACACAAGATGGCAGGTGAAAAAGCTGCGAAGTAGGTTACCAAGGAGAAGAAACCTAAAGCCAAAAAGGCTGATGCCAGTGGCAAGGTTAAAAAGGGTGACTCCAAGGCTAAATTAGAGCCCAAGAAGGGGAAGCCCCATTGCAGCTGAAGCCCGGTCCTAGTCTGGGGCATCAGCAGATACTCGCGATCTGCCATGGATTCCAGGAAGGCCATGTACAAGAGGAAATACTCGGCCACAAAATCCAGGATGGAAAAGAAAAAGAAAGAGAAGGTTCCTGCCCTGTCACAAAACTAGTTGGTGGGGACAAGAAGGGTGATCCCAAGTGACTAAACTACGCAAAATGCCTAGATATTATCCTATTGAAGATGTGCCTCGAGAGCAGTTTTGTCATAGCAAAAACCCTTCAGTCAGTGTGTGAGAAAGCTGCGAGCCAGCATCACTCCCAGGATCATTCCGATCATCCTCACTGGACGCCACAGAGGCAAGAGAGTGGTTTTCCTGAAGCAGCTGAGCAGTGACTTGCTACTTGTGACTGGACCGCTGGTTCTCAATCAAGTTCCACTGCACAGTGCACACCAGAAATTTGTCATTGCCACCTCCAGGAAAATTGATAATAGCAAAGTAAAAATCCCAAAGCACCTTACCGATGCTTACTTCAGAAAAAAGAATGAAGGAAGCCCAGACACCAGGAAGGTGAGATCCTCGAAACAGAAGAGAAATACGAGGTTACAGAGCAGCGTAAGTTTGAGCAGAAAGCTGTGGACTCCCAAGTTTTACCAAAAACCAAAACTGTTCCTCAACTCCAGGGCTACCTGTGATATGTGTTTGCTGTTATAAATGGAGTATATCCTCACAAATTGTTCTAAATTTCTTGCCAAGAGCCGAGCCTAATTAAATAGCTGAATGTGTGTGTGTGTGTGTGTGTGTGTGTGTGTAGTTCATTATATTTAAAATTAAATAATCTAAAATATTAGGAACACATTAAACACAACATGAGACTTTTTCAGAGGAAATTCCTACTTGAACACTATCAAACATCATTAAGATAAATTAAATAAATGAAAGATGTATTATGTTCTTGGATTAGAAGACTCAGTGGTATAAAGATACCTTAAAAAGAAAAAGACAAAGAAAACCTAACAAATAGTTTCAGTGGACCTCTGATCAAAAAATTGTTAGTTTTTAAACTCCTTCACTATTTGCTGATTTTTGCCATAGTGCATGTGTGCTTGCCAGAAACAGAGAGAAAGAGAGGGAAGGAAAGTTAGAAATCACCATCCAGGGGTATGGCCACACTGCAATCCCTCCTCCTCCATTCTCGCCTCAGGATTTGGGGCATATACACACATGCACCTGGGTTGATTTTCAAACTTTCAGGCCCTGAACTCAAACTACATAGCCGGCCGTGTGCAATCCAGTACCTTAACCTTCACATCACCTGCTCGCCCAGCTTTTTATACTTTTTAATTTCTGGTGATAACTGGCAAGTATACATAAAGACATAGGAAAACAAAGTAGTAAGTCAAAACAAACTAGATAAAAATTTCTGGAAGACTTAGGTTACTAGATGTAAAGTTACAGTAATTAAAATACCGTGGTAATGATGGAAAGCTATTCATAGTATTCTAACAAATAACAAAGGTGACATTGTATTATTGTGAAGATTATTCTTCTCAGCAGACAGAGCTGGGACAAACAAATGCTTTCATATGTATAAACTAAGTCTATGGAGTATAACGCAATAACATATCCTGTTCATGACTTTGGTGTAGACAAAATGTTCTTTTGCAGGACACAAAAGTACTGATGATATAAAGAATAAAAACTGATAAAGTTTGAGAACAATATAGAGAAGGAGGAAATATCATTTAAATGCACAAATGCTTAAAGACAAAGGACTCATGTATAGCATATAACATAGTCCAATAAATTAACACAAAAAGAAGACAGTTGCAATCAATTTCAATATTAAATGTTGTCTGAGGCTATTTCTTCCTTGCACCATTCATAGGAAACCCAATAGGAAGGTGGGCAAAATTTTAATTTAATTAGGCATTTTCAGAAAATTCCATCAGTTTTGAACTTAAAATGAAGGGACACACAGGACCATTGGCGACATGAGGTAGCATGATAGTTAAGGCACTGAATCCCACATGGCCAGCTCTGAGGGTTCAAGTCCCAGACTCAATGGCCTGAGAAACAGTGAGCATGGGTGCCCAGAATCCTAAGAAGAGAATGGAGGAAAAGGTATTTTGGCGTGGCCATCCTCCGAGGGGATGTTTTCTTGCTTTCTCTTTCTATATTGATCTCTGTCTCCCCCTGACAAGCACACATCCCCAATTGCAAAAGATCTAAAATAAATAAGTAAAAGTGGCATACATATAAATATGTATAGGTGAAGTTGCACGTCTGGGATTTGCTTCAGAATAAGTCAGGGGAGTAAGGACCAGAGGGAGTGAAGTACACATGAAAGAACAGTGGCAAGGAGTCGAATTGTTGTACTATGTGAAAAAAATACAGGGGTCATTGTATTCGTTTTCTATATTAAAAGTTTCCTATGTGCATGTGCCCAAGTTCCTGAGAGGAGAATGGAGGAGAAGCGATTGTGGTGTGTCCACCCCCCTGGGGGGTGATTTCTTGCTTTTTGTCTCTCTGTCTCTCTCTGTCTTTCTGGTGAGCACACACACCCTATAGCAAAAACCTCTCCAAAACAAAAAAATTAAAAAGAAAAGAGAGAGAGAAATGCAATGTGAAAAAGACTTGATTGAACATTGGTGGCTATATTTAGTTAAGGAAGTTCAGTTTGCATTTACTTTCTGCTTACTCCACTCCTGCTATTCTAGTTATTTAAGGTTCTGCATGTATAGATGGGTATACACACAGAGCATTAATATCTAGATGTAAAGAATAATTTTCAAGACTATCTGTCCTCCTCCAAGTTAATATATGGAAGCTTTAACTCCACCTGTGCCTGTATTTGGACTAAGACAGTCAATAAGGTTAACTGAGGTCACAGGGTGGGGCCCTGATAGGATTAGTGTCCTTGTAAGAACAGACACCAGAGAACTTGCTTGCTCTCTGTTCACCATGCTATTATAGAAGGTGGCCATCTGCAAGCCAAGAAGAAAGCTTCAGTAGAACTGGAACATTCTGACACCCAGATATTGGACCTTAAGCCTCCAGAACTGTGAGAAAACAAAGTTCTATTGTTTAAGCCATCCACAGCAAGGTATTTTTTTTTTTTTTTATGGCAACCTGAGAAGATTAATATAGGAACTCACTGAGAGAGTGAGCACAATACAGGTCCCAGAGAAAAATTCTTATAGATTTGCACTTTAGTGTTTTATAGTGGTAATAGCTAGAGTTCTCATATTCCTAGAGAATTTTGCTAGCCCAAGGCCTTAGTTTCTTCCACTCCAGGTTTTTTTTTTTTAATTTACTTTTTATTTACATGTAATCATTGTACATCTTTATAGTGTGCAACATAAGCTTTCTCAGCATGAATACAGTGTATGTTGGTCAAATCAGAGACATCACCACTCCAGTTTTCATAACTAGCTAGAGTTCTCATATTCCTAGAGAATTTTGCTAGCCCAAGGCCTTAGTTTCTTCCACTCCAGGTTTTTTTTTTTTAATTTACTTTTTATTTACATGTAATCATTGTACATCTTTATAGTGTGCAACATAAGCTTTCTCAGCATGAATACAGTGTATGTTGGTCAAATCAGAGACATCACCACTCCAGTTTTCATAACTGAGGGACAGTCCTACCCTTCCACAGATCTTCTGATGCTGTCCTCCATAATGCCAGTCCTTGCCTCCCCAGTCTCCTTTCTCCTTGGTTTCTGTGACCTTCTCCTTGAAGTTCCTTTGAGCCTCAAGCTTGCATGTTACTCCCCTTTATTTTTTTTATAGAAGTACGTCATCATCACTGGCATGTCTCCCATGAGTCTAAAACTATTAATGAGGAAACAAAATAATGACTGAGAGAGGAGTAAAATTAAGGCATTCTATCCCATACTCTGCTGTGTGGCAGCCTCAGTGGCTGGAACTGCTGCAGTATGAATTCACATTGACTGTGGCTGAGTTAAGGAAACACATTTATCTATCTTATTAACATCTCAGGGATACATACAGTAATACATCATTCCATTTGGAAGTATTTAAATGGGATGTGGATATAGTACATTAAAGTGAGTTGGAATTTTTCTTGTGCGTTAGGGGGATTTCATTTGTATTTCTTTTCATATAAAAGAACTATAGCCATGAAGAACTATCTTTACTTAATATCTTATGAAAAGTAACAAAACATTCTTCATTTTGTGTGACTCAAACTTTTTTTCCTCAATCCACAAGTTACCTCTTCTTATAGTTTTGATTGGCTTATTAATATTTATAAGCCAAAAAACATAAGCACATAGTGTGTGGTAGGTGGCTGGGAACAATGACAGGACTAGTAGTCCCCTTCTCTACTCATTCACGGTGTCTGCAGAGACCTCCAGTTCTTCATCCATAACGACAAATACTACTGAAGCATGGAGGGCCAAGCTTTTTGTTTTCTGTACTACATGTCTGATTTTGTCTTCTGCTTCTAGTGTTAATCTTATAGACTTACAACTCTGCAATTCCTATGCTATCTAATAACGATAGTGAGAGAAAGAGGGATCATCTTCTCATCATATAGAGGTCAGGGAAGGAAATCTTCAAACTGGACTGAGGAACAAATATTTGTGTGCTTTTGGCAGACATGAAGAAAATTGAGTATTAAAAAGAGCAGGTGGTGGGACCAGCAGTTAGCATAATGGCTATGTTGCTGAACTCCCATGTAGCTGACCACCGTTTGAGTCCCAGACCTGGTGGCTTAAACTCACACCGGGCATGTGTGCGTGCGTGCCCAAGATCCTAGAGGAGAATGGAGGAGAAGGGATTGCAGCATGGCCATCCGCCCTGGGTGTTGATTTCTCTTTCTATCTCTCTGTCTCTCTGTCTTTCTGGCAAACACATGCACCCTATAGCAAAAACCTCTCCAAAAAAAAAAAAAAAATAGCAGGTGGTGTAGTAGTTAAGGTGATGGACTTTCTCATGGCTCATCATGGTTTGAATCTCAGACCTGGCAGCTGGAAACTCATACCAGGCATATGTATGCGCATGCCTAAAGTCATAAGAGAATGGAGGAGAATGGATTGCAGAATGGCCATTCCCCCTTGGGGGGAGGAGGGTGACTCTTCGTTTTCTGTCTCTCTGTTTCTTTTTGTCTCTCTGGTGCATGCATCTTATAGCAAAAATCTCTCCAAAAAATTTAAAAAATCCTCTGGATGTCTTTATGAGAATTATGTTATTGATTATTCCCTTCAGAGATCTTATAAGAGATCTTTCATTGCCCTTAGCTGAAGAGTGTGTAGTCAAACATACAGGTTAATTTAGACACTTGGTCTTAAATCTCTTTGCCATTTCTGTGTGTGATGAGTATCTAGAATTATCTCATAATCCAAGGAAGTTGCTGCTGTGCAACAATTAGAGATGGGCTTTTATGGAAAAAAAATAGATAAAGTGGGTGACATAGAGATGACAGCTTCATCCCCTTTTAATCATAACATGCATAGCACTTTCATATGTAGATATACTGACTTCATCAAATAACTTCTTTTTTTTTTTTTTTTTTTTTTTTTTTTTAGATTTTTTCTCTTTTTTTTTTGGAGAGGTTTTCGCTATAGGGCACTGTAGGGCGCGTGCGCTCGCCAGACAGACATAGAGACAGAAAGTGAGAAATCACCCCCCAGGGGGGATGGTCACGCTGCAATCCCTTCTCCTCCATTCTCCTCTCGGGATCTTGGGCATGCACGCACACGCACCCGGCTGAGTTTTAAGCCACCGGGTCCGGGACACGAACCGTGGTCGACTACGTGGGAGTCCAGCGACAGAGCCATTACGCTAACTGCTGGTTCCCTTCATCAAATAACTTCTAAAGAAAGATCTGGTTTGGGCCAACCAGTGCCATGGTGGTTAAGTTAGGTGGATCACACACTACTGACCAAGCAACCTGAGTTCCCCAGACCCAACAACTTGGCAAACCTGGTGGGCGCCTATGTATCAATGTTCAAAGTCTCAAAAGGAAAGAGAAATGGAGGGAAAGGGACTGTGGCTTGACCATCCTGCATGGGGGGGTTATGCTTTCTCACTTTTCTCTCTTTCTGTCTCTTTCTCTCCATTTCTGTCTCTGTATGGCAAACACATACTTCCTCTGGTAAATTACAAAAGAAAAAAGAAAAGAAAAGGAATGACCTGGTTTTATCTTATACAGTCAGCAACTGACTTATAGTTATCTCGACTTATTTAAGAAAGCAGGAATCACTACAGCTAATACTCTCATTATCCAACTGTCATATAATTTTTCAGGATCAATACTAGGGTCTGTCTCCAGGGGTATCTGGGGAGATGCTGGGCACCTAACTGTAATACCAAACTCCTTACACACACATAGTGCCAATATCATGGCTTTGCTTTGCAACGCAAGAAAACAGACTAGGAATAAACAATGAATTAGTGTTGGTCAGAATACAGAATTCAAAATTTAAAAAGTTATAGAGGGAGAAAATTTTATTTTACCTCAGGCAGCTTCTGAGCAAGTAACTTCAAAGAGATTTTCCTGAGTGTATGGCTCATGTTTATTTTGAGATCCTCTGGTAGTTGGCAATCTGTAGGCTAGAGGAAGACTTTATCATGCATATTCTTACCAATAAATTCTAATGACATTTCTGTTTGCTTTGCCTTATTTTTTTTAGAAAGTTCAATAAAATTTCACTTCATTTAACTTTTAATGATTTGTAATTATTTTCGAAAACTCTCTTTACACTTCAAGATTAAGCTTATATTGAGATTTTACCAATTATCTATGTATGCACGAGTATAATAAACTTCATGACTCACTTCTCTAAAGATACTTACTTGCTAACATTATCTATAAATACAAGAAATAAACTAAAAAAGATTCTTAAATAACAAAAATAGATTCTTAAGAGTCACACACTAAAAGTGTTTTATTTATGTCATAAAAACGTCCCTTAGATTGTCTTCCAAAGACCATCTAATTCTATCTCACATATAGCCTTAATATGTCTAATTACCTGGTAGAAATCCACAGACACTATAAACAGTAAATGAGATATGGAAGGCTTCTAGAATAAGATAGTAGGAAGAAATGTAATTCAAATCTAAAAATGAGGCTATGAAAATATAATATTAGATAACAACAACATGAATTTTCAGAGTGAGTTTTTAAAATATGTGAAGCATATTTGTCAGTTAATTAGGTTGTTCATTCACTTAATACATATTTATTTATATCCACAACGATTAAAATAAGTGTGAGTGCTTGTAGGACTAGACATTGTAATAATAGGTGACACTTATTGTGCTTACTGAATGCCAGGTAACTCTTGAGGTTTTCTTCTGTATTTGCTAACTTCAATCCAACATATAAGGTTGGTAAGATTGGTATACCCATTTTATAAATAGGAAACAGAAACATAAAATATTGAATAACTTGTGAAGGGTCACTCACACAGAAGTGATTAGCAGTTTGATCTGGCTCCAGAACTCAAAAACTCCATTTGCTCTTGAAAATCAAATGGATGTGCCATACAAATTGTTTTAGCCTATGTTTTTTTTTTTTTTCCAGAATACAACTTACTATTTGTTTTCTAAAACTGGTCCCTAGTTATTCCATAATGATATGTTATAACTGGGCTCATGGCCACCCAGCTTGAGACTACATTTCCTAGTTTTCTTTGTAGCTAGCTGCATTCCCAATGGAATGTGAGCTGAAATTATGTCCTGCTATGTTCTGATGTGTGTCCCCAACCTGTCTCAAAATTTTAGTTCCTATTATGATATTAAGAGAATGGAACCTTTGGAAGGTAGTTAGGATTGGATAAGGTCATCAGGGTGGGGTCCTCATGATTGAATTCTAGTAGCTTTATAAAAGGAGAGAGAAAGCAGACACACACACAGAGAAACACATGACAGACTCACAAGCTCTGTCTCATTATGTAATGTCCTGCACTGTCTCAGAACTCTTTAGAGTCCCCAACAACAAACAGACTCTCATCAGATACAGTCCCTTCATCTTGGACTGACAAAAACATGAGGTAAATAAACCTCTATAAATTACCCAATTTGTCCCATTCAGTTATTAAACAACAGAGAATATACCAAAATACATTCTTATTTCTCAAGACTGAAAGAAATCTTGTTTCCTACATGTTCTCTTGCCCTTTCTTTCCTACAAGTTGTCAAGTGTTGGTAGTGGCAACCTAGCTGCAGTTTTGTATCCATAGCAACAGAAGAAACAAAATAGAAGTGACGTGAGTACCTGAATGACTACATGGAACAGAACTATTTTATAGCCTATACTAATGATCTCCAGGTTGTTATAGGAGAGAGAAAAAGAAACTTTAATTTTACCTAAACTTTTATATTTTTAGTGTTTTTCTTATAGTATATCAATCCATTTCCTACTTTACACATAACTAAGAATGCATTGTACAGTGGTGGTATATGTCCTCTCTCTATAACTATGCAATCTACCTTGGAATGAACCATTTTTGAAAACAGTATGAAAACAGGGCAGTATGTAAGGAGAATCCAGTTGGAGAAACAGAACAAAGACATAGTACTTAGTTCTAGATTTATTACATTCTCCCTCTTTCAATATTTAAGCACCCACTCTGTATTTTTTTAAGAATTATTTAGCTTTATTTTATTTGCTTATTTATTTTAATTTGGCTAGAGAGAGAGAGAGAGAGAGCATGCAAGCAAGCCACCAGGTCCTGGGCTTGAACTGTGGTCACCCATGTGGGAGTCCAGCGCCCTTAACCACCACGCCACCTGCCAGCCCCACACCCACTCTGTTTTATTGATATATAGTGATGATATAAAAAGAATCCAGTTCCTTTTACTAAAGAGAGAGAGACAATAAATGTAACAAATATAATATAGGTAAGATGTATAATAATTGAGAAGGCAGTTCTAAAAAATGGTGTGAAGAAGGAGCCTAAAATTGCAAGAAGAAAGGAAAAGAAGAGACTACAGTGATTTCCCAAGAGCTGTTGCTTGAGGTAAATATTTAAGAGTTCGATTTTCTTATGCAGAAAAGCTGAGTAAAAGTATTCTGGGCATAAGAAACATTATTTTCAAAAATGAAGAGATGTAAATAAGGATAAGATAGTGACTAAACAGAGGTATCCTCACATAGTTGGAATGCCAACTAGAAGGGTAGTAAGATGACATTGAGAAGGGAACTTAAGAGTAATGTAGAGTAATTAGAACTTTGAAAATATGATTTTTAGGGTAATATTTATTATTTTTAATATGCACCATCCATATATTAAACTTTCTGCTGATGTAGGGCATACAGAAACCTCAAACATGGTACATGTCTTCAAGAAGCTCACAATCTCCTGGGTAACTGAACAAATAGACAACGATAATGTCTTATGATAAGAACTATGTGGAAGATAAATACAAAGGAACTCAAAGAGTTCATATAAAATGGAAATTGAAGAATAAGATATTTTGACACAAAAGATTTTGAAATATTTGCATAATTTTTTCATAATACTCACTTACAGTGAATTTTTTGAAGACCTCTGTTTGAGTGTTCTGAAAGAATAGAAGTAAGTGGACAATTATGAAGAAAGAAGACAATGAATTGCAGAACTGCAGACAGACTAATAACAACATTTAGAGGTTGAGAAGCAAGAACAATAGAGAATGAGAGGGGAAAATATCCAATGGCTAGATCAGGAAGATCTTTATTGCATAATGAAGAGATTAAATTTTATCCTAAAACCAGTCACAAACTCTGAAAAGAGATCTAGGAGGTAAAACCAATAAGATTGACCCAGGAGTGAAAGGGAAAAAATGTGAGCATAATTATGTGTCTCATGGACAACTGGAATGATGGGGCCTTTAACTGAGATAGGACATACAAGGTCAATGAAAGAGACAAAAGGGACAGGGTGAATTTAGGAAGAAATGAATGAACTATTGCAGTAGATTTCCAATATAGGACTTGCTCTGTTCCAACTCTTGATGAAAAGGACAACTCATTTTTTTATACCATACCCCAACATAGCTATGTAATTGAATTAAGAAGATGACTGAATAGTAACCAATTTGTAGTTAGGCCAGCCAGCAATGACATGCCCTAGAATGAAACAAAAATCCAAGAAAAGCCCAAGAGAAACTATGCAGATAGCAAGGTGGTTCGCAGTAGGAACTGAATTCATAAGATCACAATAAAGAAACATACCTATGACAAACCGTGGTGAGCCATGTACAGATAAAAGATTCCAGGAAGCTTATGTGCAAAAAGAAGCAGAGATGCCCTGGGGAGGCTGTAGTTCCTGACAGACAGGACAAGAACCAGTCCCCTGGGCTGCCCTGCTGCTGAGGGATTTCAATAGCCATCTCTTACAACACATTTACTTTTCCTGTAGGTAGAGCCTGTTATTTTCTATTGCTTACAACCAAAAGACTCTAACTGAAAATGCCACCAGTTACTAAACTGTGTGTTCCCTCTTCATCACCTCTGGAGGAGCCTTTGAAAGTAAAAGTCGTAGTTGACATTCCTTTAGAAGCATTAAAAAATATTTTTAGCAAATTTTTCCTTAACTGAAAATAAGGCTTTTAGGTCTTCTATTACAAAGCAGTGATGGACCTACGTTTTAGAATTATGAGAATTGAGACAGAATTAGCTAATGCCCCCAAGGCAAAAAGAAAATTAATGGATCTTGCTGGGGATGCGGTTAACCTCTTCCCATAGTCTTCTTCCCCAACCCCATCCAATTTTGGCCCAGGCAAGTCACCCACAAAATATATCCCCAGGTGGTGCCAGAATAGGGGAGAGATGTTATCCTACCTGACAGAGAAACATCAGAAATAGTGTGTGACTGAGACCAGCAGATGGCATAATGGTTATGTCACTGGACTCCCATGTAGTCGAAAGCAGTTTGAGCACCAGACCCGGCAGCTTAAAATTCACACCAGGCGCACGTGGGCGTATGCCCAAGATCCTGAGAGGAGAATAGAGGAGAAGAGATTTGCAGTGTGGTCATCCCCTCGGGGAGTAATTTCTTTCTTTCTGTCCCTCTATCTCTCTGTGTCTCTCCTGAGAGCACACATGCCCTATAGCAAAAATCTCTAAGAAAAAGAAATAGTGTGTAACCCTCAAGGCTCTTTGTGCCTCCACCCAGATCCCATATGGGCACTGGGCAGCATTAGTCACACTCAGTGGTAGTGGGGAGGAGGTGGAAGGCCAGAATGAGGCACCAGGGAGTGGAGAGTGGGTGGCACATGACCTGTTCCAGGAAGACAGAGAACACGTTTCCTTGCCACACTGCATTTCACTTACACCGCATACATTCAAAGATAACTTATTAAGAGTTTTAAGGGCCAGCCCTGTAGCATGGTGGTCAGGAAAGCTAGACCATATGGCTAACTGTGTAGTTGGAATACTGGTTTTGACCGCTTGAAACACAAGTAAAGCACATGCGCACGTATGCCCCAAATCCCAAAAGGATGAAGAAATGGAGAAGGGATTGCAGTGTGACTATACCCCATTGAGGGGTGGTTTCTCCCTCTCTCTTGTTCTCTCTCTGTCTTTCTCTGACAAGCACTCACACTCTCTGGCAATTGAAAAAAATTCAAGGCAAAGACTTAAGAGCATTATACCTTAAACACAAACTGTGCTTATCTGGGGACCCGGTGTGACTCAAGGCAAAGACTTAAGAGCATTATACCCTTAACACAAGCCCTGCTTATTTGGGGACCATGTGACTGTATTCGTAAAATGCCATGAGACCAGCCCTGAGAGGGCAAGGGGAATGGAATCTGGATAGAAGAAAGCAGGAAGTGTGCGAGTAAAAAAATTATTTGTTAAAGAATTCTGATTTATTTTCCACACGAGAAAATCCTGTTTATAACTTATGTGGTGAAATAGAGTTGTTTAGTACATTATTTTCCCCAATGATCATTTCTTCACTAGACAGAATCCCCAGGAAATTATCACTCTTGCTAAAGTACAAAAACAGAACAAAATAAAACAAGAACATTAACAGAGATATTATAACAGTCAGTTTGTAAAATAGCAGTATTTCTACATGCTCAAAATGTAGAAAATAATTCTGAGAACTGCTCGTCTCTATGTTATTGACTCAATTGCTTAAATTTTCTCTTTCTAAGAATTTATTCTTCACCAATGTGAGAACAAAGAGAAAACTGTAATTTAAAGCATTTATAACCATATCCAATAGGCCAAATTCCCATTAAAACACATGAAAAGGAGAAATAAGGGCATAAAGACATAGCTTGAGACTGTGGCCTTAATCCCAAACATGCCTAAGCTTTGAAAAATAGTCTCACAGTTTGTATTTATTTCTTATCAAGCAGCTATTTTTCTGTAAGCAGCAAAAAACCATGTTTTGTTGTTCTTCTGTTTTCTGAAGGAAGTAAGGGCGTTCTCAGATTCTAAGCCATGTGGCTGTATTTCTAATCATGCAGAAAACTCTTAGAAAAGGTGGTTGTTAAACCAACCAGTTGCTTTGTTTTCAGAAGCTTTCAGTAAAATGTAGTGTTATTCATAACCCTATTCACCAAAGCGGCAGCAAGGTCTGTAGCAACTTGCTTGCACAAAGCTCCTGTTTAATAGAAGAGAGACAGGAAAGAGAGAGCTCCAGGGTGAGAAGGTAAGGGTAACTTCAAACTCTCAGGAGGCCATGGGAGCCACATAGGGGACCAAAGGACAAAAGACCACGTAATGAGCTTTTGACACTCTTAGAGTGGCTCAGAACAGACTTCATTATTGAAAAGAAAAACAATAAAAAGATTATTTTTTTCCTGGCAATGATTAGTACAGCTCATTGAATAAGGAGTTCTTAGGATTACAATGTGCTGTGTCTTGGTTCTCACAGTTTTCTTTCCTCTGACGAATGCCCAGTGTAAGGATGGTGGTGCTCGCTATAAAGTCATTCAGTAATCCCCGTGAATGATGCTCCAGGCAGCACCAGTCTATTGTCATCTCTACCCTTCTTTGTTAGCAGCAGGGAGATTCTCAAAGCTGGAGATTTGCAATGTAAAGGAAAAGACAGAATAGAGCTTATTATTCAGCTGGGATGTTGCCCATATGTCCACGCATGATAACACTGTTCTCTCTTCCTATATGTGTCTTCCAAATGGATAAATAAATGCCACAGCGCAGTTAGTGTGGGGTGTATTAATGCCCTCTTGGTGTTTAATTGCAGGGGAAGTGTTCCTTGGAAGGGAGCCAGGGTATCTTGTGAACCGAACCATCTTCATTTAATGCTGCCTCTGCCCAGCTGACACTGAGGTGCTATGATCTTATTCACTGCCCCATACCCGAAAGCTGTGCACAATTTTCTGCTCTGCCTGGTAAGGCTGATTTAGCCATTGTTATGTTTAGGTTATAGTTAATTTAATCACTCGTAATGTTAATGCATTGTAATACATATGTTAATACTCATGGCACCCTGCTTAGGGAGCCTTTGGGTTATTTAGTGTCAGCCCATTTCACTGGCACAGACAGAGCTCAGGAAGTTTCATTCCCTTCACAAAAGCACTTTGCATTCATTAATTCTTACAATATTCCTGCATACGGAGGCAGATGGTTTTCAAAGCTGCAGCAGCAAGGTTAGAAGAGACAGAATTTCCTGCACCTTTCTACCTGTGTATCCCTCTTTGACATCATTTTCCAAATAAGGGCCCTAGTCACTTGCGAAGTGCTCTCAGCCCCCAGTGGCAGAAGTTCTTGTGCTAGGTCTGGGTTGCACTATACCCTCAGATGCTCAGAAAACAACTCTGTCTTTGGTACACTTGCTAGCATAACCGTTAATACCATCATTCTATTGAAAATGATCACAAAAACCCAGACATTACCTCTGAGCACAGCCCTACCTACTTTTAATTGTTAGGTTGCCGGGAAAGTCATGGCATATTTTTCTATGCAAAAAAACAAAGACAAAGACAAAAACAGAAACAAATCATGATTTTCCTGACAACCTAATACATTCCCTAGGAAGAAAAGCTTGGGTTTATCTGAAGTGGTGGAGTGGAGTAAGAAGCGAGGTATCCTATCAACAGAATGTTAACTTCTACCATATTTTATCTGGAAGTTTTTCTAGAAAGAATCTCATTTAATTTCTCTCTCTCTCTTTCTCTCTCTCTCTCTCTCCACACACACACACACACATCCTTACATCCTTTTAGTCCTCAAATGACACTTCTACATGACTGTCTATAAAAACATACAGCTTTAGGCTGGCTCAGTGGCACGGAGGTAACCTGCTGCTCAAACCCAGCCTGATTCATAAGGAATATTGTAGTTCAGTTCCTCGGTCTACCATTACATGCCAGCATGGGAGCCTATGATTCTCGCTGGCTGAGAAGGCTGGGAGGATCAGGTCATGAGACTCTGCTGAGGGTGCTTATCTCTCTTTCTCTCTCTTTCTCTGCCTCTCATACTCATGAAAAGAATAATTTTTAAAAAATGCAGTTTCCCTAGGTCTTTGGGTTTTCATTCTGAAGGGCCCCATGTCATATCAAACTTTGGTTAAATAAATTTGTTATAACTTTCATCCATCTGTCTTTGCTATAAGAGTGTCAGCGTGAAAATGTTGCATGGGTAGAGAAAAGATAGTACCTTTTCTCCCAATATGTACATGGAATGACAACATAAATAAGTAGTTTTAAATAAACAATGGAATTAAAGTGAAGCATGTTTCTAATCGCTATGAACTGTGGGGATACGTGCATTTGGTAGATACAGAGGAGTAGAAAAGATGCACTATGGAAGCAGCACATTAGAACTAATCATTTCTTCTCTAATTTATTGGAATTGCTTTCTGTGGGAGATGAGGTTTCAAGACCTGTCTGAGTGATGAAGAAAAGGGAATTTGTCAGGAAGAATGAGAAGTTTTGTGAGAGAAAGCAATTTGCCCAAGGTCACTTAACTAGCCAGTGTCAGAGTAGGGAATTAAACATACTGAAAAGAAATGAATGTTTCTATAGTGAGTCTCTTATAAGAGCACCTTCAAGCTGATGTCAAGATTTTCTCCAGGAGGTAGACAAGAATTACAGTGACCTTCATGAAATTATACATTGTATCTCAGAGAAAAGGGACTCAGACTTTTCAATTGAGAAACCTGGGTGCCAAGGGCAGATCTGAACCTACTCCTGTATTATCCATGAAAATGCTTTTCGAAACTCTATGGAACCTACAGCAAGACAAAACTACCCCTCTACAAAAAATGAAAACTTGCTTTATTTGCCCCTTCATCTGAAGAGTGTAACCCTTATGTCCCTCTTGAAAATAAGAGGGATAAATAAAAGCAAGCATTCACAGCCACATTTCTGTCAATAATCTCTTCCAGCTAATTAACCTAGGTAAGACTGGAGCAATGCAAGCAGCTTGGATGAACACGAAAATGACAAGTCACAGAGAAATGGCTTCCAATTAGCCATATCATCTGAACCTGGAAATTTATTTTCCTTATGATCAGATCTCTCCCCTTCCCTGAGGACCCTCCTCTTCCCCCAGTCCTTGGCATTCTCTTATTTGCATAGTTTCTTACAGAGCAAACATCTCTACTAGAATTTTTATATTTTGGTGCCCCTTTCTTCCTCCAGTGGCATGAAAGCTCTATGAAGCCCTCAACTCTTCTAGTTTACTGCTGTGACCATATATTCAATATCACCTAAAATTGGATCTATCAATAACATATACATAATATTCAATAAATATTTTCACTAAATAAATACATATCTAACAAATAACAATGTTTTCTAAGTATGTTGTTTTTCTATTTTTCCAGACAGCAACCAAAAACTCAAAGAGCATAGAATTACTGAAAAAAACTGAGGGTAGACAAGTGTTGTTTCCCATGATAAAATGCTTTACCATTACTGTGAATCTTAGTTACTAACGTTATATACTGTGAACGATGTCTTCTGTTAAGTGTGATAGACAGGATTCAACCCTGGGGAACTTCACCTGCGACACCAAAGGCCTGGAGATCATGCATTGAGAATCACCAATACACTTGACCTTTACATAAACTGTTACTGATATTTAAAAATTTTTTAATTTAGTTTTTAATTAATTTTTATTTTAAAATATTGAAAGTATTAGGCATACAGGTGGTATGGTGGGTAAAGCTGCTGGATCCCACATGGCCAACAGGACAGTTTGAGTCCTGGACCCAGTGGCTTGAAAATCATGTTAGATACATGTGTGTGCCCAAAATCCCAAGAGGAGAATGGACAGGAAGAGACTGTGGTGTGACCATATCCCAGGAAGGTGATTTCTCATATTTTGTGTCTCTGTTTCTGTCTCTCTGGTAAGCACATGCACCCTATAGCAAAAATATATATATAATTGAGATGTAAAAGTGATGATTTTGTATTTTTCTATATTGTGTACATATTACCATAAATTATTTAGCACATCCACCACCTCTCATAATTACCATTTGTGTGTGAGGAGGTGAGGACCCTTCAAATATCTCTTACCAAATTTTAAGCAAACAATGGAGTGTTATTATCTATAGTCACCTAGCTGTACATTCTATCTCCAGAATGTATTCATCTTATAACAAACTTCATACCCTTTGATTAACATCTCCCCATTCCCCCACCCTCTGGCAACCACCATTCTATTCTGCTTCTTTTATCAATTCCACATAAAAATGAAATTATATGTATTTGTCTTTCCATGTCTGATTTATTTCACTGTTTTAAGAATTATTGATTGAAGTTACTTAAAACATTTGATTTATACTCATTTTAAAAATATATACATATTTTAAATTTATTTATTTTACAAAAGATATCCATATAATAAATAATACAATATTTTTAATTTTAAATTTATTTACATTCATTCACTGTATATCATTGCAGCATACAAAACGAGTTTTCTTATTCAGAATACACTGTATTCTGTACAGTGTACATCAGTTCAATCAAAGACATTATCATACATGTTATCTACAACAAATAATTTTCCATTTCTTGTTTCTTATATATTTTATTTCTTTTATTCTCCCTTGATTTCCAGTCTCTCACCCTCTGCAATTAAAAATAGTGTTATTGGGAGACCAGCAGATGACATAATAGTTATGTCACTGGACTCCCACATTGTTAACTGCAGTTCAAGTCCTAGACCTGACTATTAAAACTCACACTGGATACATGTGCATGTGAGCCCAAAATCTCAGTGGAGGAGAAGGGATTACAGCATAGCCATCCCTTCTTGGGGGTGATTTCTCACTTTCCGTCTCTTTGTCTCTTTGGCAAGCTCACATGCCCTATAGAAAAATCTCTCTTAAAAAAAAAAAAGAAAAGAAAAAGCATTACTGGGCCAGCCCCATAGTCTAATATTAATAAAATGGTCAAGAGTAGCCAAACCCATAGAGCAGCTGTGGTTTAAATACCTCTCCTGGTCATCTTGAAATATACTGGGTACTGAGCACAAGATCTAGTAGGCTTGAGGACCAGAGGAAGGGAATCACAGTGTGACAAAATCCTGAAGAGGGTACTCCTCTTTCTCTCTCTCTCTACTTCCACATGTATGTGGGTACTCTCTATCATGAATAAAGAAAAAGAAATAATAAAAAGACCGTGTTACTGTAGGAATAGGCATAGACCTCGGCGTCAGCTACTCTTGGATTTGAATCTCTGGTCTGTTAGGCACTGAGCCCATGACCTTGACTAACTCATGTGTATTGAGATGCTATTTTCCACTCAATGAATTGAATACAAAAATATCTATCTCATAGGAATATGTTCAATCTTTTAATAAGTGCTATTGGAATTACGTTACTATATTATAATACTTATTACTTATATAAATAGTTAAAACCAAAAGCATTGCAAATAGTTAGCAAGTGCTTGTTTTTGTCCAGTCTATCCTGCACAACTCTAGTACTTTTAAAATCCTTAGCCACCTGACCCATGCGGTCCAAATGCTAATAGCATTGATATGTTTACAATATTGATAGAGTCCAATTTTTCTCTAAGTTTTTGTTAAATATTAACTTTGGAAGATAGACCTTAGATCACTCAATTGATCAGTTATGAATTACATGACTTTTTATCTACATGGTTCTAGGCTTTCTTCGGAGTGCTTTAGTGACTTATATACCTGGCCTATTTCTTCTGCAAGACTTCAGGTGCCTCAAAGCAGGATGTGAACGTATTCTTTGTACGCACTGAAGAATCTCAGTGCCTTGCACATTATTAGTGCTTGAAAGCTATGTTTAATGACTAAAAATGGATTTAATGAGGTTCTCATAGGTACATATTATATGTTTAACATACCTATGTACATTTACTTGATACATAGTTATGCAATTTTAAATATTATAATTTTAAAACTTTAAAAAATCAATTTACGTATTTACATTTAATCATATCTTTACAGTGTACAACATTTCTTTTTTCAGCACAAATACTATGCATGCCAGTCAAGCCGAAGATATTACTCTGTAGCTTATCAGCAAATAGCTTCTCATTTTTTTTGTCAATTAAGCATACTTTTACTTTTTTCCCTCCCCCTATCTCCCTTCCATACTAAACTTTTTTCCATACCTTATTGATTCAAAAAATATGTTAAACTAAAAATATGGACAAAGCTAAAATCTAGCCACAAGTGTCCTGTAATTTACTTCTGAAATTTTCTTTTCTGAAACTTTTCTTTTTTAACCTTAATTTACATTCATTCCCTAAGCATGGTCACAGCAGAAAAAATGTGATTTCCCATCCAGAGCACACTGCATAGTGGCTTAATCATGCATGCTATCATAAAAAATTTACCATTTCTAGTTTCATATATATATATATATATAAGAAAAGCAATTTTAACTTAAATCAAAGAAATGCTAAGGAACTTTGCTTAAAACTTAAAGCCAGGAAGCAGGTTAGGATTCTGTTCAAATGGTAGGTATGTGAACCTATCGACAGCTCAAGACACAAATCCTTAAAACTGGACAACAAAGCCTAGAAGAAAATCAGCAATGTTTTAGTCAAAAGTCATAAAATTCTATTTCACCAAATCAGTCTCATGTACTATATCTTCTGTTGTGGTCTGATCTTCCTGATTAAATTCTGGGATATAATATTCAACTCCAGACTTGTCCCTATGATTAAGTTGGCCACTTTCTTAGTTTTTGAACTCTTATTTCTGTGTGACTGTATTTAATTTTCCTAACATAGCACACCCTTGTGAACTTCTTGGAGATCTGGTCTGGTCCTGGTAAATTCTTTCAGGTTTTGTTTATCTGAGAATGTTCTTATCTTTTCTTCCTACACGAAGGATAATCTTGCTGTGTACAGTAGTCTTGGTTGAAATTACTTTTCCCTTAACATTTTGAATATATTTTCCCATTCTTTCCTCACTTGCATTGTTTCCAATGAAAGGTCTTTTTAAAACTTTTTAAATATCATAATACTATACTACAATCTTATAAATTAATTTTAATGGCAAGTATAAATTTTAGTGACATCTATAATGATACCAGTTCTAATGAGGTTAAGTATTTTTCATAGAATTATTAGACATTTTGCTTTATTCTATGAATATCCATTTATAGCCTTTAGTCTTCTGTTTGTTGATTTGCTCATTTGAAGAAAATCTAATATATATTCTGGATGTAACTAGTTTTTAATTATATGTATTAAAACTCCCAGCCAATAGCTTGACATTTAATTTTGTTTTAAAATTTTAAGAAATGGTTTTCATTTTTTTAAGATTTTTGCTATAGAGCACATGCTCTTTCTGAAGAGACAAAGAGAGACAGAGAGACAGAAAGCAAAAAATCACACCCTGAGGGGTGGCCATGCTGCATCCCCTCTCCTCCATTCTCCTCTCAGTATTTTGGCACACATGCACACACACCTGATATGAATTTTAAGTTTCCAGTTTTGGTACTCAAACTGCAGTAGACTACATCAGATTAAGCTATGTAACCATACGTCATCTGGTGGTTCAATATTTTTCATTTAAATAGTAATAAATAACAAATTTTTAATTTATTTTATATTGTTAATACATATGTTGAAAATTAGCCAGCGATCTTAAAAACAATCACTTATATTTTCCTTAGCATATAAAAATATTAGAATTTACGCCACATTAATAGATTTTTTTTTTTTGAAATGTGATGTAAAATAGAAATTTGTTTGCTTACTTCAATTTGGACAACTAACTTTCTAGCACTAGTCGTTCAATAGTCCATCTTTTCCTTATAGGTTTATATTACCTCTTCTAAAATATATAAAATATCTATTTATGTATGGAACCTTATTCTGGTGTTAGTTTTTTTCTTTTTTTTAATCTATTCTGCATCAATATGATACTCTCATTGACTTAATTACTGTGAATTTGCTTTAAATATTGAGTTAAATGTTCTTGGTTTTGCCTCTTCTCAAGACATAGTACCTGATGATTTTTTGAAACTCAATCAAATGCAAAAAGATTTTTATAATTTTCTTTATGTTTTATTCTATATTTCTACATGTTTGTGTTAAGAAGTTTCTAACACATCTTTATCACATTGCTTTTGGGTCACTTTGATCTATGTAGCGGGATGGTTTACATAATTTGTGGGGCCCAACATAAAGTGAAAATCCTTGATCAGAAGAAACTATTAAGACTTCAAGATGGTGGGGGACAGAGTAGTAAACCAAGCATTTCTTAGTCTTTCTTATCACACACGTTATTACCATGACGCAAGTCCCACTGCTTGGTCTTCTTGCTGTGGCAATTGCTATGTGCTTCTAACTCATCCCTCACTGTCTTCTCTTCAATTAGTTTGATGTCCTGTTACAGATTCCTTGAAATTCTCCTGACCTGGCTGGTTCTTATGATTCTTCTCCATTGAGTTAACCAGAGCTTCAAGTGCCTGGGATACTCAGCTATTACATCTATCTACGAGGTACACGTATCTTGTCAGTACCAGGCATATTTGATAATACGTTTGTCCTTATCTGTCAGAATTTTTCTTCTACTTTTCCATAATACATCATAATTTTTAAATTGCATGGGCTATCTTTCTGACCCCCAGATAACTCAAGGCATTTGTGTTCACAGTTCTTACCGCCTAGTAGAGGTTCTTAACCAGATCTACATACAGCCCGCTTCTTCTCAATGCTTGTTTTGACCTAAATATCACCTCCCTAAGGACCTTCCTCAATCATGTTGTTTCATTTAACTCATTTCAGTTACTCTCTATATATCACACCTTTAAAAATATTGTAATACTATTTAAAGTTATATAAGTGATTTACTTGCTCATTCATTATGTGTTTCTCCTCAAAAGTGCCAGAGAGCAAAGTCATGCTTCTTTTGTTCATCTCAGTATTCTGTGTTTAGTCACTAAACATAATAAATATATGTTGAGTAAATTAATAAATTCTAGAGATGTAATAGGTGAAGGGAATAGTCAAAAACTTTCCAGGAGAACAAAACAATACACCAGAGAGCGAAAACGAGTGTGACAGTAATAAGAAATTAAGAAGGCTAGTGGACTCTTTCCAGATTCTCAGTGCTGAAATCATTCTCCCTTATACACTAAAATTCTTTATGTCTGGGAAGTGAAGCTCAATCATCTTTATGACCCGAGGCTCTAGCACAGTGTGTAACATACATTAGGTTTTCGATAAATGGCTGTTAAAGTAAATTCACAAATTTCTCTTAAATGTATTTATGACTCTGTTGCTAAACCTAGAATAGAGTTCTTTCCTTTTATTCTTATTAGAAGAAAGCTCTTATGCCTTCCTTATCAACAAGGAATGGTATTGGAAAGCAGTCAGAAAGGTGCTGCAGTGTGAACAAGCTCGGCCTTTGTCTTCTCACTTGAGGTGGTGTCCACTAACTATATCAACTGAGGCTTATGATGGTGATTGGGGTGGAAAGTCTCTTAACCATGCATGTCTGAAGGTGCCCTTCGAATTCATTTTATATAAGAGCTTAAAAGATGCACTGTCTGGGCAAGTTACTCAGGAGACATATCACCGGTATAGCTGGAGGGAGTGGCACCACCCTCAGCAGGTGAGGTGCTCCATGCCAGACTGAAAATTCAACGATGCCCAAAGCCTTCTTGTACCTCTCAGGGCTATTTGATTTAGATGTATTTGTGTTTGAAAGGAAGCTTCAGTAATGGGAAGATACTTTAACTTCTAAGCGATTATAACATTTCTGAATTGAGAATTGGAGTTAAGAAGCGAAAGAGAGGGCAACAGGTTTCAGCAAATAGAAGTCAAATACAGATAATAACAACTACTCTTGGAGGAGCAGGTGGTATAATTTAGCTCCCCACACAGTTTTGAATCTCATTGGATAGAGTGGTAGATTCATTTTCTTCCACTTCAGAATGCACAGCTGATAAGTACACGAGCATGGGTCATGGATTCTATGACTGCTTCCTGACCTTCCTTATCTGTCTTTATTCTTATGCTAAGTAAAGAGTAACTGAAGACTCCAATGTTCAAGATAGGAGGTTAAATTTGGGATCTCAAAGACTGTAATTTTTGGTAGAAAAGCTCTCACCAGCATGAAGGATAAGGGCTACAGAAGAAGAAAGGACAGATTTAGACCACGTGAAATGTAGTGCAAAATAAAATTTATAGCTGTTTCAGGTGAGAGATGAGTTCTAGGAAGAGTAAATAGCAAAAATATGAATCATAAGAGTCTTCTTGCAGGTCTCATTGTCGAGAAACAATTTAAAATAAAAAATGTGGAATAAAGTGTTAAGGAAGAGACAGCCTGACTACAGGCAAAGGAGGCAGGGCTAGCCTATGAAATAGGTACCAGAGATTTAAGAAGGACACCAACTAGATTGAAATGTGAGGATGATATATAAGAGCTTTGGTTAAAGCTTAGACGAAAAGATTAGTCAAAAAGAAGAGGAGAGTAGATGAAGGGCCGTTAACTTTTAGACAATCAGAAAGCACTGAAAACTTTGAAAGAAGAATAATATCTCAAAGCAGTGTTTTAGCAAAATTGATTTAGTGGCAAAGTGCAGGAGGTCATGTAATTGGGGGTAAAGAAATAAGGAAAGCTATTAGGAGACTATTGAAATTATCTATAACCAATTGAACCTTAAGATCAAGAACCATGGAAGGAGCAGTGAAAATTTAAACAAGTAACAGAAGAATTAAAAGTAGAAAAGGAATAATTAACATATAAGCAAGTGCTGGGAAATCAAGATTTAGACCTTAGTGCATCTAATTTCTATAAAGTTTTGAATACTGATGACATAAGAATAATAATGATTCTCACATTGCTTTTATAATCTAGTTAAGGAGTCAAAAAAATCTGGTAAAGTGTAGATTTAATAGTGCTAGAATAAAGGGGTGTACAGGATGCAATGGAAATATAAAGAAGAAGTATTTATTTAAGACTAGAATCTGAGAAAGGTTTCCAGAGGAGGTGATAACTGATGTACGTTTTATATAGTAATTAAGACCTATTGGACTGACCCTGTGGCCTAATTAAGAAAGCTGGATCCCACATGGCTGATCATGGTTCAGATCTTGGCCTGGTTTCTTGAAAACACACTGGTTTATGTGCATCTGTGTCCAAAATCCTGACAGGAAGAAGAAATCTAGGAGAAGGGATTGTAGCAGGACCACACCCCACTGAGGAAGCTTTATCTCTCTCTCTCTCTCTAATAAGTATTCATGCCTTCTGGCAAAAAAAAAAAAAGTTTCTTTGAGTGTGTTTTATTTGTTTGTTTCCAGACCTCACCAAGAAGAATTTCAGCACAGTGGAAAGACAAAGGAACCATTTGGTAAATGAGGAGTGTTCTGGAAAGAGAGTGAGATTGTGATAATGCAATGATGTACCAAGAGGAGATTTAAGGATACTGATGCACTAAAAGATTACCAACAGTAGGGTCGCCTACATTTTTTTTTAAAGAATAAAATACTTGATCAAGAAACACATGAATATATGCCTCATGTAGTTTCCTTTGATGTCAAGTTTGAGTTAAAAAGTTCTATAAGCAGCCTAAGAGTATGAGATGCAATTTGATTGAGTGAAGTTGTGATGGAGGCTCTATGGATACATATTTTTTCCACTGTTTCTTTAATATACACTGCTGTCATAACTGGACACCAAACAAGAACAGGTTAAAGATATCACTAAATTATTTCAGCCCAAATTACACCTATTGAAATCCATGGAGGCTGAATTACAGCTACTAATTGACGCAAGCTTGCTGCCTAAAATCCACCTGGTATAGGGATGTATATACCACTGGGTAAGGGAACTACTTAACACTGATACATGATGAAGTGAATTACTTTGATTTGATTTTGCTTTGATTTACATTTTGTTGTGCTGTTGCTGCTATTGTTTTGTTTTTTCGGAAAATTTCTAGATGGCTGCTCTTTAGGGCTCAAGTTAATGAACCACTTTGGACTCATAAGCAATTATTGGATGCCAGAAATCTGGAGCCTCTTGAAATGTATCTTACTTCAAAAGATGATATACGTGGCTAAACCTGAGATTGAAACTTTAAATGACACTTTTTAGTTCTTTGATCTCGGGAAAGTTAGGCCAACAGCTTTTTTTAAATTAATAATTATAGTATCAGGAATTTGTTATAAGGCTAATGTAAAAATGTAAGAAAATAAAATAAGCAGAAGGGTAGATGTTAGTGTATATTATGCCATCATGCATCACAGCTATGCGTGTTTTCTCAGCATAAAGGCAACAAAACCAAACTTGCTTTTTATGGTATATTGAATACTAAGAAACCTAAGAAGTTAAAAAGAGCATAGAAATTTAATTAAATGTTACATAAACTGATGAAAAGAATGATTTTTCTCTAGTTCTACAAGAAACAGAAAAACCAGGAGTAGTAAGAAATGAAAAGCAATAAAAGCAAGGTCAGATAGGGAATGAAAGGCAGTTCTATTAGGCAGATACATAAATAGCATCATATTTCATATGGTCTAATTAGAGTGCTTGTGGATAAATGAGATGTACGAGAAATCATTTCCAAATACTCTTTCTTTGTTTAAGTGATGAAAAATTAAGCTGTCTGATTGGCTACATAGAAAGGGAAGGGGAATCCTGAGAAGCAAAATGTCCATTTTCATTCTAGATTTAATGATTCACTATCCAAGTGTGAAATTAGATAAATACACACTCCCTTATGCACAGCTAACATTTTGAAATACCCAGGGATTTTTGACAGTGTCACATTGTGTCTTTCTTTTTCCTTTCTGCTCATTTTCCATAATTTGCAGAATAGTGTCAAAATGTTTGCCACTATGACAGAGAGAGAGAAGAGTGAGAAGAGGTTTTAGTATTCACCAAACACATACTGAAAATCACTCACTAAGCCCTCTGTTGCTCTGATAAAGAAGATGAAAAACAAAAATCCGCTTTTGTGTAAAGCAAGATGGCCTTCTGCTTTAGTGATTCTTGAAAAGATCTCATGTAAGCCTCTCTTAAGAGAGAGGGTATCTTTGTCCATTGATTCATCTTCTCCACTTTTTCTAGCATTAGTTGGGAAAATTGCAGCAACTGATGAAAAAGCATTGCCTTAGGGGTGTGGTGAGCACTGGGCTGTCTTAAGAGATTTAAACAAAAACTATTTGCTTCTGAAAAAAATTGTCAATTAAGTTCTGATTTTATGCATATTTATCGTCATTTGTTCTGCCAAAGAACTTTTCACTGACTCCCTTCACAGTTTTGATTAGAACAAGGAAGTTCTGCCACATTGAAGATATTCTCAGAGCAGAGCAAGCAAGCAAAGAAAATGTCAAACCAATCATGTAACAGAAAGAAGCTTTTTAAAATTTTTCAATGCAGGAATTTTATGATTCTGCTGAACATTTTACTACTCCATGAGAGAGGGGAAGATATAGCAGTTCCAGAAGGTATAGTACACTTCATCAAGGGGAAAAAGTTCAATCTAAACCATGGGGCCACAACTTTATCTGGTATTTTCAATAGTCCTCTGGTTTATATTACGCAGTGACACAAAGTCCTATGTGCTCAATCTAAGAAGAGGGGTGAGGCTTCCATACCCCAGACACAGAGATCTACCATAAGTCAATAATAAACATTTACAGACTTTGCTGTTTCAACATTCATTTTGACACGTTTCAATAAAACTAGCATTTCCCAGCTGTTTTCCAACAAGGTGGTTAGAAAGCAAAGTGGCACTGAAGAAGCCCCAACAAAGAGCTGACATTTTAGCAAATTTGAAGAGGCACTTTTAAGACCCAGAAAGTGCCATCATAGCAACGCAAGAATAGATGTTTCCAGGTCAGAGGGACTATTTAGGCATCTGGAGAGAATAGAGGTACAATTGGCCTCTCCTACTTTTCCAACAGGGGAAAGAGAGTGGGAAAAAATCCAGCATGGTTGAAAAGGTTGATAGAAAACCTTGATTTTTTTTTTCTTTTTTTTTTTTTTTTGGAGAAGTTTTTGCTATAGGGCACGTGTGCTCGCCAGACAGACAGAGAGAGACAGAGAGACAGAAAGCAAGAAATCACCCCCCAGGGGGGATGGCCACGCCACAATTCCTTCTCCTTCATTCTCCTCTCGGGATCTTGGGTATGCATGCACATGCGCCTGGCATGAGTTTAAGTCACTGGGTCCGGGACTTGAACCATGGTCAACTACGTGGGAGTCCAGCGACATAGCCATTACGCCAACTGCTGGTCTCTGAAAACCTTGATTTTTGTAGCTGACCATTTTTAAAAAGTCAAATATATTGCTTAATGTATTTTAATCTTCCAAGAATGAGCTTTTCTCAAGAGAAAGCTGTCAGCTCATGTAATATATTTTGAAGTTCTCAGAAAATACATGTTTGTTTTGACCTTAATCTTCAACAGGATTGGTGTGAATGCTATGATTTTCGTTTTTCCTGTGGAAAATGAAGATGGCAAGGAATAATAAGGTGACATGCAGTATTTTTTGAGTTACTGTCAGATTTGATTCTTGTTTCGAACTCATGTTGTTGATCAAACATGTCCCTTAAGCACAAATATACATACTTCTACATATTAATCATCTGACGAACTACAGGATTTAAATTTCACATTTCAAAAGCCCATTCTCTCCCTTGTGATCAATTCTGGCAAACAGATAGTTAAAGGAGAAGTTAGTGAGTCATTCAGAAACCAACCAGTAACAGAATGAAATGTATGATGGTTATATCATATTATTAGGTTTTCGGAAAACTCAAGATTATTTTTCTGTTTTTCTTAGCAAAAATGAGTCATGGCTTTTCTAACAACCCAATATATGCGTATACTGAAGAATCACATTGTATCTCACAAATATGTACAATTATTATTATATGTGAAAAATAAATAAATACTCTTTTATCTCCCCCTGAAAAATATAGGAAATAGACCTATTTACATTTTCTCTAAAGATAAACATTCAGATAAAGAAAGTATCAGATGACAAGACTGACTCATCTTCTGAACGTAACTTCGTTATTTTCTTTCCTGGAATTGAGCGCCAATATCAGTTCCCTGTTCAGGGGACAGCAAAATAGGATGGTTCACAGCACTTAGTCCTTATGTGCTGGAGCAGACAGAATAGCAAGGAGAGATTGACAACGACACCTCACACTCAGAATGGAACTGCAGTCCTTCTTTGTGCCAAGCCGAAATCCTTATAATCTCTGTATTCTTATAGCTATCTTTCCATTCTGTGGAAAAGACATCACTAGCAGAAAAGTTCCATTAAGCAAAGAGATGACAAGATATTTCAAAAACTCTGGCTAAAGTCAGTTTTGCAATGTCTTAGCTTTGGTTTGGGGTGAGTAAAAGATCATTGGAGATCTTCCCTCTCTTGTCAGTTCTATTTGAATACCAAGAGATCATATGCAAAGATTATAAATTTTGCCATTTTTCACTGTAAATTGTTTACACAACATCAGATTGACTTACAGCCAGATAATAGCACAACAGTGCCACCGCACATTGTGATGCTGGAGTCCCCTGGAGAGTTCTTCCACGTACATCTTGGGCTGTGAGTGTATCTATGGTCCAAGTCGGCTGAGGCTGGAGGTGAACTGCAGCATGAGAATCCTGTTAGGGTGTCCCTTTTTTCTTTTTTTCTTTCTCTCTCTCATGGAAGAAATTTAAAAAGAAATTAAAAAATTATTTTAGAGAACTCAAGTAAATAAATGAACACACATCGATTTAGTCTAGAGAGAACAATTGGGGTATATAACATAATGTATAATGCACTACAAAACTGTTCAACTTAGGAAATATCTACTTAGATACTTCTAGCAGTTTTTTTTTTTTTGAGAGATTTTTTGCTATAGGGCACTAAGGCATGTACACTCTACAGAGAGACATAGAGGGAGAAAACAAGAAATCACTCCCCCAAGAAGGATGGCCACATCACAATTCCTTCTTCTCTATTCTCCTCTTGAGATTTTGGGCACACATGCACATGAAACCTGCATGAGTTTTAAGCTGCCAGGTCTGGGACTCAAACTGTGATCAATTAGGTGGGAATCCAGTCACGTAACCATTACACAATTTCTTGGTCCCTCTAGCAATATTTTTTAAAAAGCACATTTGAAAGATAACCTTTATCCCCATTTAATTAATATACTGCATGTGCCTATATGAGGGGATCTTTAAGTAGCTCATGGAAAATTAGTATCACAAAAAGCTACACGGATTAAATTTTTTTTGTACCAACATAAACACAGACTTTTTTATTTTTTTTCTTTTTTTGGAGAGGTTTTTGCTATAGGGCACGTGCGCTCGCCAGACAGACAGAGAGAGACATAGAGACAGAAAGCGAGAAATCATCCCCCAGAGGGGATGGTCACGCCGCAGTCCCTTCTCCTCCATTCTCCTCTCGGGATCTTGGGCACGCACGCACACACATCCGGCGTGAGTTTTAAGCCACCGGGTCCGGGATGTGAACCGCAGTCGACTATGTGGGAGTCCAGCAACATAGCCATTACGCTAACTGCTGGTTCCCAACACAAACTTTAATTCTATTTTTTTCATGAAATTTTGAAGTCCTTACATTGCAGTCAAATTATGTCAGAAGTGTGTATGGTCTACTAATAGATATGGTTTTAAAGTGCAGAGTGACATTGGTGTCACAGAACTAGATGACTAACAAATTATCCATTCTCCCAATGCTGATGTGGCCACTGTTAAACTCCACTGACTGAAGTATTACACTTTATATATAAATAATCAAATACATTCACAAATTATGACTTCTAAATTCTTTCATTTAGTTCAGTCCTTCTGATATCATTTTGGTTTCTGGTCACTGGCCAACTTTCTACTGCTAGAAGAACTCTGGATATTTTCAAAAATTCTTATTTTTTCACTAGTTGTATTTGGGGGCAGCAGGTGGCACGGAGGTTAGGGTGGCTGGATCCCACATAGCCAACTGTGAAGTTTGAGTACTAGACTTGGCAGCTTGAAAATCAAATGAGGCACATTGGTGTGTTTGTGCCCAAAATCCAGAGAGGAGAACAGAAGAGAAGGGATTGCAGCATGGCCATCCCACCACAATGATTTCTTACTTTCTCTCTTTCTCTCTGTCTTTGTCTCTGGTGAGAAGCACACATGTCCTAAAGTAAAAATTAAAAGGAGAAAAAAGTACTCTTTTGATTATCTATTCTACTAAAATACAAAACCTGTCTTTCAGGTCATTTTCCCAGACACTGTCTCACTAGTGTGAGGAATTTGTTCCCCACATTCATTCTTCTTTTGATGCTACTGTGGCTCATTTTTAAATGTTACCTTCAAAAGGAGAAATCTCAATTTGGATCCATTTTTCTGTTGCCCTAAATGAATACGTGTGCATTTGTGTGCTTTCACACACACTCACATGTATGTTTGTGTGCGGGGTGAGTTCTAAGGAAAACAAGAAGTCAAAAGGTAAGGTACAGAAATTTCTTTCTTTCTTCAGAGTGAGGGATCATTCATGGCTGATGTACCCTATAGCGCCGTGTCTAAATCTTGGACACAGGAAATACCTTGGGATGTGTTAAGTTCTGGTCTCTTAACTTTGTATAGGAAGGTACAATGTGATCCTTAAAAAAATGTGTAATAGGGACCAGCAGTTAGCGTAATGTCTATGTCACTGAACTCCCATGTAGCTGACCGTGGTTTGAGTCCCAGACCCCGTGGCCTAGACTCATGCCAGGCATGTGTGCATGCTTGCCCAGGATCCAGAGAAGAGAATGGAGGAGAAGGGATTGCGGTGTGGCCATCCCCTCTGCGGGGTGATTTCTTGCTTTCTATCTCTCAGTCTCTCTCTGTCTTTCTGGCGAGTGCATGCACCCTATAGCAAAAACCTATCAAAAAAAAAAATGAAAAATGTGTAATGTATTGTTCTATTTCAAAATTACACAATCATTCTAATTTAGAGAATCCCAGAGAGCATTTTGTGAAATACAAGTTGGTTTTTCTTTAGCCAAAAGAAAAAAGAAGAAAGAAAGAAAAGAAAAATAGAGGTTTTGGTGGTTATGAAATTTTAGAAAGTGTTTATAATTTTCTGTTCTTAAAGATTTTAAACTAAGTATTAGTGCACCAAAAACATAAGATGTTATATCATAAATAAATCTTTTTATATTTATTCAATCCAATGTTTCCCACACTTATTTGATAAACTGAGTATTTTTAAGCATAACATTTAAAAGGCAAAGTAGTAGTTTTCTATGGAGCATAGTTTAGAAATATGGTTTACATAGTGCTATTTATTTTTTTATTGTTTTCTCTTTATATTCCCTAGATTATGAGAAGTACAGGGAAGGTGCAGAGCATGCTGTAGGAAAAATAATATAGACTTTAGAGGGGCAGACTGGATTTTAGGCTGCACTTTGAAACTCACCTATTGCTGAATTTGGCAGGGAGAATGTGGATACAGTTAGCGGAATTCACCACGCTCAGAAGTACAACATCTAAACCAAGACCTGGGAAACAGTATTTCCGCAGAGAGCATGACAGACTGCTGACCCCTGGCACTTCTTCACAGGCATCCTCCCTTCAAGAGTGGGAAAGAGCCCCAACAAAGAATATCTGGCCATACTTCTCAATGATACCATGTGAGGTCTTGGAGTTGGATTTTATGTGATTTAGGAAAAATTAAAATAATGGAATGTAATAATCTTAATGCATTAAAACTTTAGATGATCTCATATATATTATAGCTAAAACTAAAAGCTAAGCCTTTATTAAAGACCATAACAAAATAACATTAATTATAGGGGAGACAGGATGGACCTACAGAGACTGAATGATGGACTACTTACACAGAGCTGATACATGAAAGGACAATTACATATTGGCTGAGAGAAGAGAATAATTCTCCAATGCCAATGAGGGATATAACACACCAACTTCTGCTCCCTGGTTCTTTCATACTCCAGCATCAAATTTTTATTTTCAGATTATTATACAGGACTTTAGAGAATTAACCAAATCTCAAAATTTGTGGAATTTTGCAGCATTATAGAAGGTTTCCACTGTGTCATGAAGCAGTTTCAACTAGAAGTATATCACTAATCTGCAATAAAAATATTTTAAATGAAACTATACTAGAATTCTCAAAGTTATACCTAGTATTGACATTTTACCTATAAATATATTTATTATTACTTTTACTCAACAGAAACTATTTCTGTAAAATACTGCACTGCCATATCTAAAAGAACAGTAAAATTGGTTTTGATGCCTAAATAAAATATCTAGAGTTTAAATTCTTATTGATATGATTATTAAAAAACAGGTACAAAAAAAGAAAAAGTAAATATATCCCCATGTTTAAGTAAACACTAATACCTTGTGATTAATAAACTTGCTACACTATTCACATTAGATTTCATAAAAAATATAAAGGAAATTTTTTTATTTTAAGAAAACTTATTATAAGAAAATTTTAAGAGACTCATCTGGACCATTTATTACATAATAGTATTGTGAAATACCAGTTGGTTTTTCTTTAGCCAAAAGAAAAAAGAAGAAAGAAAGAAAAGAAAAATAGAGGTTTTGGTGGTTATGAAATTTTAGAAAGTGTTTATAATTTTCTGTTCTTAAAGATTTTAAACTAAGTATTAGTGCACCAAAAACATAAGATGTTATATCATAAATAAATCTTTTTATATTTATTCAATCCAATGTTTCCCACACTTATTTGATAAACTGAGTATTTTTAAGCATAACATTTAAAAGGCAAAGTAGTAGTTTTCTATGGAGCATAGTTTAGAAATATGGTTTACATAGTGCTATTTATTTTTTTATTGTTTTCTCTTTATATTCCCTAGATTATGAGAAGTACAGGGAAGGTGCAGAGCATGCTGTAGGAAAAATAATATAGACTTTAGAGGGGCAGACTGGATTTTAGGCTGCACTTTGAAACTCACCTATTGCTGAATTTGGCAGGGAGAATGTGGATACAGTTAGCGGAATTCACCACGCTCAGAAGTACAACATCTAAACCAAGACCTGGGAAACAGTATTTCCGCAGAGAGCATGACAGACTGCTGACCCCTGGCACTTCTTCACAGGCATCCTCCCTTCAAGAGTGGGAAAGAGCCCCAACAAAGAATATCTGGCCATACTTCTCAATGATACCATGTGAGGTCTTGGAGTTGGATTTTATGTGATTTAGGAAAAATTAAAATAATGGAATGTAATAATCTTAATGCATTAAAACTTTAGATGATCTCATATATATTATAGCTAAAACTAAAAGCTAAGCCTTTATTAAAGACCATAACAAAATAACATTAATTATAGGGGAGACAGGATGGACCTACAGAGACTGAATGATGGACTACTTACACAGAGCTGATACATGAAAGGACAATTACATATTGGCTGAGAGAAGAGAATAATTCTCCAATGCCAATGAGGGATATAACACACCAACTTCTGCTCCCTGGTTCTTTCATACTCCAGCATCAAATTTTTATTTTCAGATTATTATACAGGACTTTAGAGAATTAACCAAATCTCAAAATTTGTGGAATTTTGCAGCATTATAGAAGGTTTCCACTGTGTCATGAAGCAGTTTCAACTAGAAGTATATCACTAATCTGCAATAAAAATATTTTAAATGAAACTATACTAGAATTCTCAAAGTTATACCTAGTATTGACATTTTACCTATAAATATATTTATTATTACTTTTACTCAACAGAAACTATTTCTGTAAAATACTGCACTGCCATATCTAAAAGAACAGTAAAATTGGTTTTGATGCCTAAATAAAATATCTAGAGTTTAAATTTTTATTGATATGATTATTAAAAAACAGGTACAAAAAAAGAAAAAGTAAATATATCCCCATGTTTAAGTAAACACTAATACCTTGTGATTAATAAACTTGCTACACTATTCACATTAGATTTCATAAAAAATATAAAGGAAATTTTTTTATTTTAAGAAAACTTATTATAAGAAAATTTTAAGAGACTCATCTGGACCATTTATTACATAATAGTATATTTATCAAAGTTTCTTCCTTTAATATACATACATGCATTTTCACATATAGATTAGGTTAATCTTTGGAAATATTAATAGTCATATTTATATGAGAAATATTTATTGGCCAACTGTATAGCAGGCATTAGACATTGGAGATAAGCCAGTGAATATTTTAAAAGACAAAATTCTTGTTCTTAATCCTCTTACTAAATTTATATTCTAGTATGAGTTGGTGGTGTGAAGGATAGCAAGGGAGATAACATAGAATAAAGGAGCTAAATAATTTAAAATGAAAGTAAATGTAAAAAGATGAAACTGGGCGATGTAAAAGAGAGTAAGACTACTACAATTTAATTCAGAAAGTTCTTACTGGAGAAAATAAAGCTAAGCCACAATCTGAATAATAAGAATAAACCAATAATCTGATGAGAAAAAAAGGAGAATATTCTGTTGGAAATTGTACAAAAATTAGAAAGTCTGTGTGAAGGAAAAGGTTTGTGTGAGGAATAGAACAAAGGCTATAATTGGAACATAGTGTTGGAGAGTGGTAAATACGAGACAATATAGTGACATTGGTGTCCTAAGGTGGACAGGTTTGGAATTGGTTCAAGCTGGAAGACCAGTTATCTGAAGGCAATGGCAGCTGCTTGCTGTCTGTATTTAGGGAGGGATGAACTGACTGTCCCATCTCTCCTGTGTATGCATAAACACTGCCTTACTAAGCTACTACCAAGCTAGATGTGATCGTGATTGCATTTAGGACAGAGATGTTAGACTTTGGCTTAAGAGTTAGAGTGGGTATACACAAGTGTTTTATTTGCCCTGCATGGTATTTTGGGGAAAAAAAATTGAAATACTTTTTTTCTTTTCTATACATTTGCCAGAGAGAGACAGAAACAGAGACAGGAAAAAAGCACTCAATAGTATATGGTCATACCACAATCCCATCTTCATTTCTCTATCCTGTTGGAATTTGAGACATATACCCATACATGCTTGGCCTGTTTGTCAAGCCTCAGGGTATGGGATTTATACTGTGGTTGACCATGTGAGATCACCATTAACCACTAGGCTATGGTGCTGACCTGAAATGCTTTTCAATATCCAAATCTGGGAGATATCACATAAAACTTTAAATTTCAAGCTCGACTTGAAAAATCAGGTCATCAGACAACATTGACCCCACTTTTTCTCACCAGTCATCATGCCATTTAGATATGAAGTCACTTTTCATTTTACCACAGTACCTTCTACTGCATAGTACCTCATTTTTATTTTACTTGATTTATTTACATTGCCTTTTTTGTTTCTGTAAGCCCTTTGTTTTTTCGTCCCAGCTAGAAACCCTGTGTATGTGTCCATGAATGTTATCCTTTTCACAAGGACATTAGTTGTATCAGATTATGAGCCCAACTGACTCCAATATGATTGCATGTTAACTAATTATGTCAGCAATGACCCCATTTCCAAAAAATGCCACATCCTAGAATTTAAGGTACTAGAAATATTTTTCAGAATAATTTTTTTCCAGAAAGTTATGATTCTGGGGACCAGCAGATAGTGTAATGATTACACTGCAGGCTCCCATGTAGTCAACCATGGTTCAAGTCCCGGACCTGGCAGCTTAAAACTCACACCCGGTGCGTAGACATGCATGCCCAAGTTACTGAAAGGAGAATGGATTGTGGTGTGGTCCTCTCCCCTGGGGGGGATGATTTCTTGCTTACTCTCCCTTTCTGTCTCTCCAGCAAGTGCATGTACCCTACAAGAAAAATTTCTCAAAACAAACAAAAAACCCCAGAAAATTATTATTCTATTTACCCCATGACCATTTGCTTATATTTTTGTGGCTATATTCAATCCAGAAATTTGTCCCTATGAGCACTCTAGCATCTGATAGGCCTGCAGCTATCTATCAATTTATTGACTACAGTGGATATGTGTTCAATAAATACTTGGTAATTAACTTATTAGCATGTGTGAATGTGTAACACCAGCAAAAAATAATTTTAAAGTATGTTGCCTGAGTGTTACTCAATACCAAATATGATGTGTCATTTCTGAACAAGTCAAGTAACTGCTCTTCATCAAATGAGAAACACCTGCAGATACTAAGCTGACTTAAAGTATGGATAACCTTTTTGCTTTTCCTTAAGGCAAAGCAAAAAAGGTTAAATGAGTGGTTACAATAAATGAAATCCAAGGGTTGGTAGAAAAGGGAGGGATGAATAGATAATGTATATTTTAAAAGTAGTAGAATTATTTTATATGAAACTACCCTGGAACTTAGGTGTTATTACACAAATAATTCAATTAAAAGATGGGAAAACAAGTTGAACAGACATGGCTTCAAGAAAGATATACAAATAGCCAAAAAGCATATGAAAAAAATTTGCAGCATCCTTTATCATAAGGGAGATGCAATTCAAAACCAGAATGAGATACCATCTAATCCCAGTTAGAATGGTTAAAATCAAAACAATAAAAAAATGGTAAGTGCTGGCAAGACTGTAATGAAAAGGGAATTCTCCCACACTGTTAGTTAGTGTAAATTAGTACGACCAAGTGGAGAATAATAGAGAGATTCCTCAAAAACCCACAAATAGAACTACTATATGATCCAATAATTCCAGTCCTGGGTATCTACTCAAAGGAGAAGAATACACTCAATTGGAAAAATACTCACACATCCATGTTTATTATAGTATTAGTCACAATTGCTAAAACATGGAATCAATCCACAAGCTCCAGACCAGTTGAATGGATTGAAAAATGTGGCACATATGCACTACAGAATGCTAATCAGCCATAAAAAACAATGAGACCCTGGCATTTGATCAAAATTGGACGAATATAGATTTAAGGCTGAGTGAAGCAGGCCAGACTAGAAAAAAGAAACATTGCATGTCCCCACTTAATATATACTGAATGTTTGCACTCTGACAGAAACCGAAAGACTGGAAGATCTAAAGGCATGGAGAGCAACTATAGATAGCAGAAACAGTGTGGGAGGAGGATGTACAAGAGAGGAGGGTCAGAAGGAGGTGAATCAAGGGGAGAAAAATAACAAGAAACAAAATCATTTAATAAACCTCAAAATGGAAAATTATCTGGTGATGATAATGTATATGGCAATATCTTTTACTAGACTCACATACAATGTATTCACACTCAAAAAAATCCTTTCTTTATGCTATAGAGATGTATAGTGATTGAATGTAAAAACTATTGGAAAATAAAATGAAATAAAACCATAGAGTACATAAAAATAAAGTGAAACTTAATATCAACATGGACTTTGAGCGATAATGACATGTTAGTGTTAATTCATCAATTGTAACAAATGTAGTACTCTGTGACTATGGGGGAGGTTATGTAATTTTGGGGTAAGGGGTATATGGGAACTATCCTTCTACATTATCAGTGGGAGTTTCTGGATATGTTAGATAGGGGAGAATGCTGTAGAGGCAAGGAGAATAGCATAAGAAGCAGTAGGTTCCATTTGCTACAAGGGAAAGAAGATCAAAGTAAAAAGCACCGAGTTTAAATTCTTACTTTACAATCTATAATTTATGTGACCTTTGAGTAAGTTAATTGCAGTTTCTAATTCTTGGTTTCTTCATTTGTGTAATGTGGATAGTAAAACTTACCTTGTTGAATTGTTGTTAGACATATGAATAATATATATAAACTAGGTTCTAAAATATAATAATATATAACTAATATTAATGAATGCCTACTATGAAACAGTGCTGTTTTAAACTTGTAGCTTCTTATTATGCACAAGTGCTTAGTAAAATAAGAATTATTATTAGTCCTTGTCCAAAGCCATAAGGCTAGTAAATGGAAAAGTCAGAAATAAGAATTAGGTTCTTGTGATTCCAGCCTACGTTTTTAGTCAGACTGATAGGACTGTTTTTCAGAATTCTCTCCCTCTCTCTACTGTCTCATCTGCTATGATCTGAATGTTGGTGCTCACCTTGTCCTGCTCCACAACAGAAAAAAAAAATTACATATTGGAACTAATACCCATTGTAACAGGATTAAGAGGTGAAGGCTTTAGGAATTAGTTAGGTCATGAAGGCTCTGCCTTCACAAATGGGATTAGTGCCATTGTCAAAGATGTTTGAGGGTGTTTGCTCTTTCCATCATGTGTCGACACAGCAACAAGGCATCATCTTCGAAAGAGAGAGAAGTTATTACCAGACACTGAATCTGCTGGTGCCTTGATCTTGGACTTTCCAGTCTCTGGAACTGTGAATAATAAATTTATATTGTTTGCAAACTACTCAGGCTAAGGCAGTTTGCTATAGCAAGAGAAATGTCCTGAGACATCCTCTTTCTCAAAGCAAAATCATTTAATGAACCCCAAAATGGAAAATTATCTGGTGATGATAATATGCATGGTAATATCATTTACTAGACTCACATACAATATATTCACACTCAATAAATCCTTTCTTTATGCTATAAAGATGTACAGTGATTGAGTGTAAAAGAAATTGGAAAATAAAATGAAATAAAACCATAGAGTATATAAAAATAACAGTGAACCTTAATGTCAACGTGGACTGTGAGTGAGAGAATGGACAGAACTGGTATATTTTCAAGTACATAACTGGCCTATTAAGAGGATGTCTGTACAAGGAGGGCATAGTCCTATGGAAATCTCTATGGGATGCCTACTGGAAGAATGAACCCCATTTTGGATTTGGAAGGTGATAGGTACCACCGAGTAGACCTTTTGGTGAACTTCTTTCAAGTAGCCACCTGGCTTCATGACATGAGTGGACCTTAGGGAGTGGCAGCTAAGCAGAGATAGACTGAATTTAGATATATTCGTCCTGTATTCTCCAAACCCAAAAAGGAAGGAAGAGCTGTTCTGTTTGCCAACAAAAGAGACAGTCCACAGATGGCTCTGTGGCAGATTCCCTGGGGGAAGGTCCTGAATACAGTTTGTAAGTCAGACTGATGCTAATAGTCCCATGCAGCTATAAATGGTTCTTGGCAGAAATAGATACTGACTCTGGTCTAGGCTTGTCTGACCATGGCAGAAGCAAATGCTCAGAGTGTTATTAGAAGAACCAGAAATAAAAGATGATGTACCAGGATGGCCACTGTTTCTAAAGACTAACACCCTTTACAGCTCAGAATATCCAAAAATGCATGGGTGGTGATATATCCTCCTTAAGATAATAATTTGATAGATAATTAGAATGGGCAATTCAACATAGGTTGCCTAAAATGGTAGAAGCTATGCAGTCTGGAGTGTCCCTATTAGATAATTGTTTTTTCTTTTGTATCTGGTGAAGAGGTGGAGAAATACATTGGTATGACTACATTTTTTCCTGGGGGTGTGTGCTGGTATAATTACAGTATCTTCTCTCTCTCACTGTCTTTCTTTGTTTCTTTCTTCCCCATATCACTTCAACTTTATTTTTTTTCCTACTTGATACAGTGGTCCAGGATTGGGGCTGCAAGGAGTGCTGGAAGGAATTGCAGCATGAAGAGTTGGTGTGCTTGTTTCTCTCCCTCTCTTCCAGTAAAATAAATAAAGTTAAAAAAAAAAAACATGAATAAAGCAAATGTCAATAGGAGTGTAACAAAGAGGAAAGGGAAGAATCATAGTATTTGTCCCAGCGAGGTGAAAATCTTTAGATGGTTATTATAAAATGGAATGAATAAAGAGGACATTGAAGTGTTTAAAACAAAAGTCTTAATACAACACTATCAAAGATCCTTATATGGTCTACCATCCCACTTGGGCCCCAGCAAAGGGGCCAGTGGGCCAGTTACTGAGACTGTAACTGAAAAGAGCAATCTGCTTTTTGTTCTTTCTGCTTTCTTTAGTCGTTCTCTATTCATCAAACCAAACTCTTCAGGTCAACTCATCAGATCACTTACTCTATTTTATAGACTGAAGTGTTGCCCAAATCTAGAATTGCAAATTAAGTCCATTAAGATCGTCGAATTTGTTGTAGCTTCATCTTTTGACAATGTTGGAAAACATCCCAGAAAAGGTAATGTGAACTTACAGAGTGACATTTTAGGTTTGGAAAGACCCCTGATAATCAGCTGCATTCAGTTTGCGTTTAAGTAGATAAGGAAACCAAGGTAGTAATTATAAAATGGCTTGTCCAGGTTTACACAACTATTGGAAAACAAATAATTTACACAAACATTCATCCTGTTATTCTTTTTTTTTTATTTTTAGAGAGAGATTTTTGCTATAGGTAGTGTGTACTCCCCAGACAGGAAGAAACAAAGAAACAGAAAGCAAGAAATAACCCTCCAGGGGGTGGCCTCGCCGCCATCCCTTCTCCTCCATTCTCCTCTCAGAATTTTGGGCATGTACTCACATGCACTTGGCATGACTTTTAAGCTGCCTGGTCCAGGAGTCAAACTATGGTCGACTAAGTGGGAGTTCAGTGACATAACCATTACATCATCTGCTGGTACTCATACTCTTATTCTTAATATTTTGAATGCATCAATCACTTGTAAAGGCTGATATATTCTCAAATTGCATTTTGGCTAAAAAATAGGTTATTAATTTATTTATTAATAAATAAATCAAGATCATACACCATTATTATGTGAAAAAAGATGTTCTAACATCCTCTGGCTAGCAAAATAATTAATAATTTTCCCACAGCTATCATACTTGAATGATGTTTTCAATGGCAATATTCATTCTATGGTTTAAAAACATGGAGAACTTGGGCCAGCAGATGGTGTAGTAATTAGGGTGCTGGAGTCCAACATAGCCAATTGCTGTTCATAGTCTAGACACAGTGGCTTGAAACTCACACTGAGCACATATACGTGCTTGCCCAAGATCCCAGGAGGAGAATGGAGGAAAAGGAATTGCAGCATGGCCATTCCCCTTGGAAGATGGTGAGGCCAACCCCCTGGAGGAGTGAGGCCATCCCCCCAGGAGGTTGTGATTTCATCCCCCCCATGGGGGTGTGATTTCTCACTGTCTCTGTCTCTCTCTCTCCAGTGAGCACACATGCCCTGTGGCAAAAACCTCTTAAAAAAAAAGATAAAAAAGTCCCAGAGGAGAATGGAGGAGAAGAGATTGCAGTGTGGCTGGCCCCTCTGAGAGGTGATTTCTCACTTCCCCTCTCTCTGTGTCTCTCTCTCTGATGAGTGCACATGCCCTATGGCACAAACCTGAAAAAGAAAAAAAAAGCTACATAAAGAACTAACTAGTGATTATGATTCAATTCATATTTTTACCTTGCTTTATTCCCTGTGACTTTTTTAACTCACTCCATCACAGAGTTATTTGAATTTGACTATTTGTTGAGTAGTTAAATTCAGGTGTGTTACTGGTTGTGTTTCTATTACTTTGCTTATTTTCAAATCACAATTCTAATAGTGCATGTTTTTATTTAATCAATAACTTGCCCTTTTGATACATACTTTAAGCATATTATCATAAAAATATACCATTCCCACTCTGCCCTGAATGTTACAAATATAGCTGATGTGTACCATTCCAGTCTTTTCTTACACGATATTTACCTAAGAGGCTGAACAGCTGTCTCTCAAGCAAACAATGTAGACTTCACCATCCTGACACAAGAGTATTAAAAGTGAACTCTAATAAGCACTAAATGTCAGAAACACACTTGAAAATCCTTAAAAACTTTATTGTAACTGAAATAATAAAAAATACTTAATATTAAGACTTTCATATACCTCAGAGTAAAATAACTGACAACTCTCTCTACCTGGTCCTATAGGCCAGGACATTTTACTTGAAATTTCTAATATATCTTCAGTATAAAGACTCACTTTATAAACTTATTTAAATGAGATTATTTGTGGTTAGAAACCATTTTCCTCTCCCTTACAAGTTAGATTGATATGTGATTGCATGGCACTGGCTAAGGTGGCCATCCAGGCAGCTGGTATTGCTACATTTTAATTTTAAGACATGTGCCTTTCTCTAATATCCTCTACTTTCACTCATTCCAATTGCATTATTTTCTGGTGTGCAAAACCAGAATACAGTCTTGGCAGTCATGCATTCAAAAGAGGTGCAATTGATTCTTCAGATAAAAGTGTCTCTATCCAACACATTAGCATAAACAGGTATAATGATCTGCATTCCTCTGGACAGATGAAACCCATGGAAGCACACATTTAGATGCAGATTTCAATGCTGCAGTGGTGGTTTCCCAAAAATATGTGTAGAAAATGAAATGCAAATGAATACGGCATTTAGAACTGCCACTGTAGAGGGAGGTCTGGGAAAATAGCCAGGTTTTTCTTAACTAGAGTATTAGCCAGTTCAGCATACTTGGAGAGGTATTCTGAATATGGTGAGCTAGTATTTATTTATTTATCTATCTATTCTTTGTAAAGAATCATTTTCTTTATTTAATTTTATTTGTTATTATTTTTTAATTTTAACAAGAGAGGAGAGAGAGAGAGAGAGAGAGAGAGAGAGAGAGAGAAAGCAAAGCCTCCAGGTCCAGGACTTGAACCATGGCCAACCATGTGGAAGTTCAACACCCTAACCACCATGCAACCTGCCAGACTCAATTGAGCTAGTGTTTAAACCAGAAGAGCACCTCAGCATTCAAACCCCGTAGTCTCCCTTTTTGGAACAATCTCTGAAAACTAGGTGGTATCTTTAATTGTGAATAAGGAAACGTTGGTCTGGATCATAATACGAACAATTCAACAGATGAAATAAGACAGAAGTTTTCTCTGCAGGTGGGTTAACAGCTGCTGCCAAATACCTCTTCATCTTCACATCTCAGAGCAGCCTGATAGCAGATAAGCTGAATAATTTTTTCCATCATAAAGCCCCAAGAGCTGAAAAGTTCTGTTTCTCAGGAAAAATATGATTGATGCCAAAGGCTAAGCCCTTTGATTCTCTAAAGGACAAAACTTTTGATCCTTTAAAACAATACTGGTTCATTTTATAAAATGTATTTAAGCTATCTCCTATTTTATTTTTCTGAAGTTGAAATCATTGGAAAGATTAGCCTTCTAAATTTAATTGCCTATAATTTTGCTATCAAGACAACGTTATTATTTTTTAATTTTAACAAGAGAGGAGAGAGAGAGAGAGAGAGAGAGAGAGAGAGAGAGAAAGCAAAGCCTCCAGGTCCAGGACTTGAACCATGGCCAACCATGTGGAAGTTCAACACCCTAACCACCATGCAACCTGCCAGACTCAATTGAGCTAGTGTTTAAACCAGAAGAGCACCTCAGCATTCAAACCCCGTAGTCTCCCTTTTTGGAACAATCTCTGAAAACTAGGTGGTATCTTTAATTGTGAATAAGGAAACGTTGGTCTGGATCATAATACGAACAATTCAACAGATGAAATAAGACAGAAGTTTTCTCTGCAGGTGGGTTAACAGCTGCTGCCAAATACCTCTTCATCTTCACATCTCAGAGCAGCCTGATAGCAGATAAGCTGAATAATTTTTTCCATCATAAAGCCCCAAGAGCTGAAAAGTTCTGTTTCTCAGGAAAAATATGATTGATGCCAAAGGCTAAGCCCTTTGATTCTCTAAAGGACAAAACTTTTGATCCTTTAAAACAATACTGGTTCATTTTATAAAATGTATTTAAGCTATCTCCTATTTTATTTTTCTGAAGTTGAAATCATTGGAAAGATTAGCCTTCTAAATTTAATTGCCTATAATTTTGCTATCAAGACAACCCATCAAAGTGCTCTACAAACAGAGGAGTGATTGAAAATGAGAGACAAGTGTCTAGCTATCTGCAGAACTAATTTGAGCACTAAATTAGAATCACCCTGTTTGCTTTGCCTGGATCTCCTTCATTTGCATCTTGTGTACATACCACCCCCAAAATGCATATCTTTCTTTCCCATATCTCTCTAACATTATGCTAAGTGATGATGCGAGAATGTATCTCCAGGGTTGAACTTGCAATCAGATTGATTTTTAAGAATCACATTTTAACTGTAGAAAATGAACATATTTCAGGGCTGTTGTTGATTTAAGATCTATAAATGTATAGTTGAAGGGAGGAGGCAAATACACATGGAAAGAAAAAGGTAACCTTCAATTATGATTCTTTAAAGATATCTTTGTGACTTTTCTTGAGTCTCAGTAAGGTAGATGGCTGATTCCTCAATTTATCTGATCTCAAGCTTCACACCAGCTTTCTAGTTTAACCACTTGCTCTATTTTTCCCTTGTTTTAAAAGGCATTGCTGGGGCTAAGCAGGTAGAGTGGTGGTTAGGGCACTGGACTCCAAGATGGCTAACTTGGTTCTAGTCCTGGACCCAGCAGCTTAAAAATCACACTGGGTGCCTGCATGTACATGCCCAAAATACCAGGAGGAAAAAGAAGGGATTCTGCAATGGCCATCCCTCCCTGGAGGATCATTTCTCACTTTCCCTCTCTCTGTCTATCTCTGGTGAGCATGCCTACATTATGGCAATAATCTAAAAATAAATAAATAATTAAATAAATGGCATTGGCCTCCCTGTTTCAATAAATATAACTCAAATAAATGATGCCAGCATAAAACTTTATTACAGATAGGACAGGGAATACTATGTTATGGTATATTTCTTGTGATTCCCAAGCTTCTTTGTTTTTAGAGGTTTTTGCCTTAGAGTGTGTGCACTTGCCTGAAAGAGGGAGAGAGAGAGAGAAAGAGGGAGAGAGAGAAAGAGTGACAGACAGAAAGACACACTGAGGGGAAAAGTGAGAAATCACCATCCAGGGGGGATGGCCACACCACAATCCCTTCCCTTCCATTCTCCTCTCAGGGTCTTGGGCATGCATGCACACACACCCAGTGTTATTTTGAAGCCACCAAGTCAGGACTCAAACCTCGATCAGCCATGTGGGAATCCAGTGACCAGTATGCCTCTGAACTTCTTTCACTCAAAACATTTATATTAGCATTGGCCCAGGGAGGACTTCCTCACAATTTGTTGGGAGGTCTTCTTAGTTTTGTGTTTTTACTGAAATACATGAAGAAGAAAAAAAGTAGTAGTTTTCAAAGCAGGGAAATTTGGAGAAGTTATTGTCCTAGAGAATAGCTGATCTATAAGCATGAATCAAGCTGGGCAACTCAAATTCAATTGAAAGACTAATTAAATTTAAGTCCTTATACAGGGATCTGTTTTTTATTTTTCTCTTTCTTTTTTTTCCCCCCCAAATTCTTAAGTAAATTAAAACTGATAAAGTAATGATGTATTTCTATTCAGATGTTATTAAAAACCAAGAAAGAAGGTTTGCTGTTGTGCCCTTTTCGATGTACTCATTTTACATTAACAAAATGTGAAAGCAATGTGGATATTGTAGAATTCTGAATTTTCACAGAAAAATTCTTAATTTTTTTTTTTTTTTGCTACATAGCAGTAGAATACATGGAAAGAAAAAAATTTAAATTCATCATAAAGCATTTTTTGCATGTGTGTCTATATATGTTTTTGATTTTACATATCATACATTGCTTAAAAAAGGGAAAATGTTCACTAGAAATGTCATTAGGGTTTTGTTTTTGTTTTTTCTTTTTTTTTTGGAGAGATTTTCACTGTAGGGCGCGTGCGCTCGCCAGACAGACAGAGACATAGAGACAGAAAGTGAGAAATCACCCCCCAGGGGGGATGGTCACGCCGCAATCCCTTCTCCTCCATTCTCCTCTCGGGATCTTGGGCATGCACGCACACGCGCCCGGCGTGAGATTTAAGCCACCGGGTCCGGGACACGAACCGCGGTCGACTACGTGGGAGTCCAGCGACATAGCCATTACGCTAACTGCTGGTTCCCTGTTTTTGTTTTTTCTTTTGGATTTTTGCCATCAGGCACATGCCACAGAGGAGAGAGACAGAGAGTGAAAGTGAAAAATCACCATCCAGGGGAGATGGCCACACTGCAATCCCTTCTCCTACATTCTCCTCTCAGGATTTTGGGCATGCACACACGTACACCCAATGTGATTTTCAAGCCACCAGATCCGAGACTTGAACTGCAGTTGGCCATGTTGGAATCCAGCCACCTTAACCATGATACCACCTGCTGATCCCTCATTAGTCAATTTTATCATTGGGAGAACATGATGGAGTGTACATAAACCTAGAAGGTATAGCCTACTATATACCTAAGCAATGTAGTATAGCATATGTGATCCATATGAGACCACTGTAGCATCATGCGAAACATTATTATATACATGTGTATGGGTGTATTGAAATTAGTTTGTGATTCAATCCTCAAATAGTTAACCAACTCATGGAGTTGTTCACTTCAATGGATTGTAATGGTTGTCCCAATGCAAGGATGAAAGGACTGGCATTTTATAACTCAGTGCTGATCAATTATCAAGTACAGATTATCTTTAAAAGTGGTCATAAACTTAAGGAGGCTGTTTTGTTTCCTTCTTCTTCTTCTTCTTCTTCTTTTTTTTTTTTTAATTGGAGACCATTACAAACAGGGTTGTCAGCAGAAAGAATCTGGTTGAACTTGTCACAGTTGGAAAGATCAAATCTTAATTCACTCAAGGAGGTACTGTGAAAGGAAGTGATTCACAGGATTCGTAAACTAATTTTTCCTGTTCTCTACAGTGTGAATTTCTGTGAATGTCTTCAGACTATACTTTTACCTTCTTGAAAACAGCTGTCATGTATTATTCATCTTTCCACTTTTTTTCACCTAGCGTAGGACTGAGCACATAGAATGTGCTCAATAAAAGGGAAGATTAATGAACACATTGTAACAAAGGATTCAGAATCACCAGTCTTCACTGAAAAGCAATGAGAGCAAAACAATAAAATAATACCACAGAAATAATTAAGTGTGAACTTTGCCTTTTGAAAATGATGTGCATTAAGAAAAAAATGAGCAGCCCAGGGAACCAGCAGTTAGTGTAATGGCTATGTCGCTGGGCTCCCACGTGGTCGACCGCGGTTCGTGTCCCGGACCCGGGGGCTTAAAACTCACGCCGGGCGCGTGTGCGTGCGTGCCCAAGATCCCGAGAGGAGAATGGAGGAGAAGGGATTGCGGTGTGACCATCCCCCCTGGGGGGTGATTTCTCGCTTTCTGTCTCTCTGTCTCTCTCTGTCTGTCTGGCGAGCGCACGCGCCCTACAGTGAAAATCTCTCAAAAAAAAAAAAAAAATGAGCAGCCCATGCAAGTCATTTTCTAGTGGTTATAAGTATCCTATAGAGTAAAAGAACAATTTGTTGGATTAAATTGAGCAGAGTTGATCAATACATCCTGTGTGCAGATATAATATTAAAAAACATGGAAGAACACATATTTTTAAAAGTAAGATACCAGCATCTATCTTCTGATAAAGGAAATAAAGCAAGGGACAAAATAAAAGAAACTGGATTTTGTACAACTCTTATAAAAAATACATACAGGTTTTATTTATGGAAAATGGTTTATGGGAGGTGATAACATCATCAATTAGTAAGATTAGAAGATTCTTCATGAAGGCTTTGGCATTTGAACTTGGCCTTAATTTTCCATAAGTAAATGTGATCAATTTGGGGCATGTGCTAATTCAATTTCTGTGAGAGGGAATATCAAGAAAGAATTAAATGTGAGAGAGTCAATGGGCATGATGCCTATGAAAAATAAAGGGAAAGGCACCAGAAATGGGTAGGGAGAGCCTTCAGAAAATGATGTAAAATAATAATAATAATAATAATAATAATAATGCAGATCAGATGCTTATGAAAAAAGAGAGGACAAAAGAAAGAACCCCAAACTACATTCATGTCCTGAGAAAACCACAAACACATGCGGATGCCTCAAAGAGCAAAGATTGCTCATTCCAGGACAGCTAAAATCAGTCATTGGCTGGAAGCAGCCCAGGACAAATGCAGGTTTGGTGTGAAAGTTGTGATAAATCCCAAAGGGGAGGCAGATGGAGGCCACTGGCATTCCTCGCTGCAAATTCTCTTTTGGAGAGCAAAATTACCAGTGCATTCCCAAAGATGTCAGGTGGAGAAAGAAAAAGGTTGCAGGAGAAACAACATAGCTTCAGTCATGGGACTATGCAGCTAGAATCTTTGGTTGCGATAACCTTTCCTGGACTCTAGCTAGGGAGTAATACCAAGCAACATTCTAAGTCCCATTTCTGTTGGGTTGTTTACTTGTTTGGTTTGGTCTATATATTTATACTTTTCTCTTGCACCAAAGAACATGGCCATATGCATAACAGTCATCTTGACCTTCTATCCATGGGTGTAAAAAAGATAAATGAGAGGCCAAGGGCAGCTTTGTCTTACACATGGCACTCAATAATGACACCTTGTCACTTTCTTATCCCCATAACTCATTGTGCTTTGTCTGCTGACAAAGTATATGAGCCTCTGTAGGTGTGAAAGAAACGAAGTTTCTGAAAATCACTGACAACAAGCAGACTATTAAGAAAAAAGATATGCTTGGGGCCAGCAAGTAGCATCGTGGTTAAGGCTCTAGATTCCTACATGGTCGACAGCAGTTCAAGTCCCAGACCTGGTGGCTTAAAACAAATGCTGGGTGTGTGTGGCCAAAATCTCAAGAGGAGAATGGAGAAGAGATTACAGTGTGGCTATCCCCCCAGGGGATTATTTCCAATTTTCTGTCTGTTTCTCTCTATCTCTCTGACAAGCACATGCACCCTTTAGCAAAAAATCTCCAAAAAGAGAGAGAGAAAAACAGTATGTGTATTTATTTGACTGAAGCTATTGTAGTTTAATTTGACATTAGAGCCTTCAAAATGGAGAACCCAAAATATAGAGAAGTTATCTGATTTGATGCTTAAGTTTGATGGAATAGAGACATCATGTAGAAATGTGACTAGATAAAAAGGCTATGAGCTAATAGAAATGGATCCAGTGTAGAACATGGCAAGGCCTAACTGTTTAGGTTCTTCTTGGTCCCTTGGTGCAGCTTTCCTTCCTCCTAGGTATGGACCTAGGGCAGGACCTCTGTGGATGAAGGGTCTTATGTTGTAATATCAGACAAGTTAGGTCAGGGAATTTCTTTACAGCCAACTTTTAAACTCTTAAAGGAAGGAGAAGTTTTGAGTCATGTTTTACGGTTTTATTGCTGGCTTTGAGAAACGCGGTTTCAGTTTTTATGATCCACCTTGTGAAAGAGGAGTTTCAGTTTCTAAGGCTTGCCTTGAGGAAGAACGATGGGCCAGAGGCAGGAGGGCAGAGGTCAGAAAGAAACTCCATTTCTGAGGCTCTCACTTTGGGATATCATTTTCTCAGCCCACTCCCTCTCAGTCAGTTTCACTGAATGTTCTTTTCCCACATGAAATATTTCAATGCTGAAACAAAATAATTTTAATATAATTCACATATGGGTATGTTGGTAAAATATTCCTTGTTGCATCTGTGCTTCAGTATTTATCAGCCTTTTAAAGAAAAACAGGTTTTGACAGGTTGTTTATGTGTTCAGTTGTAAATAGCTGTTTCCTCTGCAAGACAACAAGAAGCACATGGCAGGATGCTCTAAATACTCTAACAATTTCTCTGCAATAATTTATTTGTGCAAGTTGAAAGTAGCACTGGTGACTGTGACAACCTGACCAAGCAAACACACTGGGCCTCAGTTGCATTCTTTCTTTCAGCTTCCTGGAAGAGAATCTTCTCTCTACTCTTGAAGCACACCATATAAAAGTGCTATCATTGCCAGATGTATTAATGGAATGACCAACTTTGGTCTAATAGCAGCCTCTTATACTTCCAACACTAACTTCCAGGCTTGGCTTTTTGATGATCTGTCAGCAGCACATGCTTTGGGAGGGCAGATGTGCAGTCCCCTAACATTCTTACTTAATGAATAGAGAAATCTGAAACTACACAGCTCTAAAGCCAAATCAGCAGGAGGCCTGAACAAGGTCAGTGATTTCTGATACTGTAGCCCGAGGTGATGCCCAGAGCACAGGGAAAGGAGAAATGGAGGGATAGGTTAAAAATTCCCTCAAAGGAAGGATGAGTGCTGGAGTGGAAAGATCTCTATGTTGGCATGCAACCTGTAACTACCAGGTTCAAGGTCTAGGTCGTCACTGAACATTTCAACATGTCTCCTGAACTTTTTCCCTTGACAGAAATGCACTTATAAAAGCTGGAGATGAGGGAGTCAGGGTTGTATGAAAAGACTAACACAGTTACCTGAATAAAACTTTCAAGGAGGACTTTGAAAAGCTTGTGGGAAAATGGAGTTTTGAGTAGAAAATGTAAGTTTGAGATTATTTTGGTGCAAAAATATTTTTAAATCCATGCTTAGTTGTTTCATTATATGCATTTTCCATGAACTTTTTAAAAGTGTCTTGTCCTTCCTATACTGGCATATATAAAACATTTATATTTTAACAAGGATATGAGCTAGGGATAAGAAGTGATAGTATAACAAGGGAGGCAATAGACAAAGGTGACTCCATCGTGTCCTACTCTCCTGAAAGCGCCTCCATTTTGAGGCCCTAGGCTATTAAAAATTTCTCTAATAGGAGAGTCTTCTCCTCTGAGTAGGAATGTGCTCCCCTCCTCACCTATGGATATACCCTGCAATAACCTCAACAATTGCTTCTGTAAAACCTCCCTTAAATGGAATGAGGCCTTTTATTACTTAATGCTTAATTTTGCCTATGTCCAAACACTTGCAGAAGGTCACTCCTTTCCCTCTTTGCGTCCCCCCTTCACTGCTCCCACCACATTAACCCAGATTGGTTTTTGCCTTTATAAGCTCCCTTCTCCCTAACTCAGGGCTGAGGAGTCTTTGAGAGAAGAATCCTCCCACAGTCACTGGCTAATAAAGACTCATAATTTGGCTATGACTGGATGTTCTCATATTTCTCACTGATTGAACTGTAACAAGAGGATGAGAAGTACCCCTAAATAAAGACTATATGTTGTATATTTTAAATGTATGCCAATTAGTTTCATCTCCATGTGTTTTGTCTTTAATTTCATTTTTATTTTCATGTGTATGCCGTTCTTTGTAATCTTGAAGGTTAATTCCAGAACAATTTCCTGAAATTATACTTGATTCTGAAAAAAATAAAATATTCAAATATCATAAATATTCTGTACTGCTAAGACTGAGAATTATTTTCTAGACTTTTCAATCTCTAAGCGGAAACAGGTTTCTCTTCTACTGAGATTTGAGCTAAAGATCTTGAGATCCCAAGGCAATTGCTTTTTCACAGACCTCAACATAGTTTATTCAGAATAAATTAATCTCTAATTGATCTGATTTATATTAAGAATAGCATAAATATATCCTGAGTTTCCAGGAGAAGGGTGACTCAGCATCTTTGTCCATTGTAAATGCTGTGTTCTTTAGGTTTTCAAACTGAAGAGCAAGACCTTTGTTCACTGAAGAAAAAAGTCCTGCTAATTGTGTGGCATCCTGTAGGATCTGGGCCGATGGGAACTGTCTATTATTGTGAGTTTTTAAAGAGAATTTATGATCTCATCTCCACGCTTCTTTACTCTACCTTATCCTGACCCATAAAAATAATTTCGACAGCACAAAGAACTAAAGCTAAATAGATTACAGTTTTAGTAACCTTTCTCTCTTTTTATTTTTCTCTTAAGTTTTGTATGTATTATTCTATGTTTTGCCTTTCTGTTCTAACATCTGCCTTTCTGAGTGGCCTCTGCCTTTAGTAACATCATCATCTTGACTCTAGAAAAAAATTCCTATACGAAAAACGATTCAGCTTTGATATATTTTTACTATGCAGCATTTCTCTTATTAATCACACATTTACTATTCCATGAATGTTGTTACTCTCTTTGACTGACCGAATTATCATCACCTACACTACTATTACTGCCATCTCCCCAAATTTCTCTGTGATCATTTTCTCCTTTATATATCTCATAGACTTTTTTAGCACTAATAAATAAATCCTTAATGCTGTGACCTACAAGCGCCTTTTTATACTTTTATATAATTTTTAATTTTTTCAACTACTGAACTCAGGTTTTTATACCAAACTATAATTTATATAATAATCATATATCAAGATAATAATATATTTGTAACTTATAATAAAATGTCAGATCCAAGAAAGTGTTCAATTTTTCTGAAGAAGTAGTGGCTCTACTTAAGATTGAACTAGAAGAGAACTAGAGGAAATGACATTAAACATAACCAGCACCATAATAGAAGAACCAAATGCTGGGAGAATCCAAAGAAGAGGCCAGTTTCAGTTGGGGAAATCAAGAAATGTGTCCTGGGCCGGCTCAGTTTCACTATAGCCATGTACTGCTCAGTGATGCTGGGTCCACATGGAAGAACCCGGTAACTTGTAATGCCTGCCATCTGGATATCCATGATCTTAGCTACTGGAAAGGCTGGGGAGGGAAGTCACAGGATTCTAATTAACTGTTGAAAGTGATTCTCTCTCAAAAACAAAAATTAAAGAAAAAAAAATAAATATGACCATCAGGTGCAATGGTGGTTGGGGTAGCTGTAGCCCACTTGACTGACTGTGCAGTTTGAGTCCTCAATCAGCACCTTGAAAAACACCTGTGTGTGCAAGTGTGTACAAAATCCCAATGACTGTTCCCAATGGGGTGGATGTTTTATATATCCCTTCCTTTAGATTTTTGTCATAGGGCTCCCCAGAGAGAGAAGGAAAATGAAAAATTACCAGCCCCATTTTGTGGCATGATCATCTCCTCTCTGCAGTTTTCTTCTAGGGATTTTTGGCACACACACACACACACATGAGCCCCAGTGTATTTCTCAAGCTACCGTGTGAATTGGACTGTGGAGTTGGCCATGTGGAATTCAGTCATGTGGGAAGCAGCCCCTTAGCCACCATGTCACCTACTGTCCCTGGGGCCATGCTTTCTCTCTCTCTATCTTTCCAGCAAGCACAAACATCATCTATCTAAAAAAAAAAAAAAAGAAGGAAAGAAAGAAGAAATGAAAAGAGAGGGAAGAAAAGAATAAAAAGAAAAAGAAAAGGAAAAAAAAGAAATTGTCTTGAAGGAGTTGTATTTTGGTCATTGACAAATAGGAAGGGTGCAAATGTAAGATATTAGATAGAACTTGGTCAGTTCCAAATCGCATGAAGCAGTATATAGCCATAACACTCTCACATAGAAATGGACACAAGAGAGAACAAGGAAGCATAGTGGTGGAGAATGCTAACCAACATTCCCATACTGAATACTCAGACTAGTAAATAAGTCTTGGATGCTATAATCTACAAGTACTGTTTTTGGATCACAGGCAGCTCTTGTCTTAATTTGGGTTTAAGATGGAATTAAATTGCATGGTTTTAGAAACTCATCATTTCCTTCTTTCTTTTTTTAGTTTTTTTTTTTCCTTCTTATCCTTTCTATGTCATGTTTTAAAATTCTATCAGTTATTTGATCCTTTGTAAACATTATCATGCAATGCCATTCATTCATTCATTCATTCACTTATCTGACATTTATATATTGAGTAACTATTGTGTTTCTGATACTTCTCAATAGAGAGATAGTTGGAGAAATACTTGAAAATTAACAAAAGTAATGGCAAATGCTTGAGGTGTAATTCAGACTATTCTTTATAAATAATGATACTACAATTCTTGTATAACAAAGTCATGTATTTGTTATTGAAAAAAGTCTGTTAAGACTGTTGGAAAGATAGTCTTTGGTATTTGATACATTTATTTTTTGTTTTCCAAAAATGTCTAGAGAAATTTAGGCAGATCGTTTCATCAGCCTCTTCTTACCCGGAGAATGTTTCCCCCACCTCCCTGTTAGGAAAGATGAATAAAAGAAAAATGAGGGAAAATTCAAAATAATCATCAAAAAATAAAAAAGAGAAGATGAAAATGTGTGAATTATATTTCAATAAGTCTGGCATTAAAAACCTAATGTAGACTTAGCAGGTGGCATGGTATTTAAGATGCTGGACTCTCACATAGCCAACCACTATTCAAGACCTATACCTGGTGGTTTGAAAATCATGCCAGGTACATGTGCGTGCATGCCCAAAATCCCAGGAGGAGAATGGAAGAGAAGGAATTGCCACATGACCATCCTCCCTGGGTAAGGGAGTGAATTATCACTTTCCCTCTCACTGTCTTTCTCTGGTGAGTGCACATACCCTATGGCTAACACCTAAAAAAACAAACAAATGAAAACTCTCAATTTATAATATCATTACAAAATATTTTAGAGCATTAGACACAAACCAAGCTTGTTAGAATAAGAAAATTATACATGCTTCTTAGAGCTGGCCATTATTGCCTTAATTTTCTGACTAGATTTTTGACTTTTGAGTAAAAATACTTAGGAATGTTTTAGCATATAAATATGAAAAGATAGTACTTTGGTATATTGGAAAACTATCTGTAATTTCAGTGAAGAAAGAATTAACCCTATTCTACTTTGAAGAGTTTGACAATTGGCTATGGCACCGTCTAAATGAAATAAGTCACCCTGTTTTCTGGGTGAACAGGTTTCTTAGTCCAGAAAGACTGATCTGAGCAGCAGCACCACTACAACCTTCTATTATTTACCAATTATTAGATTCCCATGTCTGTGATTACTACCTGAGATAACTGGAAATAAAATACCAATTTTTCAGGATTGCTGTGAGGATTATAAGAGTTAATGCATCAGCAAGAGGTAGGTAGAATAAAAATGGATTCATTCTGTCCCAACGCTATTGTCATTTGCAACTCATACATTGCTCCTGCAAGAAAAGGCATGATTGAACCAAGAGGGTGAGTAATTTTAAAAGTTAGGAAGGGATTTTTACTGTATCCATAAAAATAATAAGCTATGAAAGACTGAGAGACTAAAGAGGCATAACACCTGCCAGGTCACTGAATCTGGTGCTAGAAGGAAAGAAAACCTTATGTGTTATCATTGATCCAATTAGCAAAATTAAAAAAATAAATGGTACATTACTTTAAAGTATTACATTATCATTTAATAGAGGGTTGATAACTATTGTGTTTTCTTTAAAAAAGAAGACTATAACTATTCTTATGTAAAATATACATTGAAAATGGAGCCAGAAGATGGCATAAGGGTTACGTCACTGGATTCCCATATGGCAGACCGTGGTTCGAGTCCTGGCCTCAGTGGCTTTAAACTCACACAGGGCATGTGTGTATGTGTGCCCAAGATCCCAGGACAAGACTGTAGGAAAAGGAATTATGGCATAGCCATCCCCCCCGGAGGGGGGTGATTTCTCACTTTTCTTCTCACTGTCTCTGTCTCTCTCCCTCTCCAGTGAGTGCACACACTCTAAGGCAAAAGCCTCTCTCTCTCTTTCTCTCTCTCTCTCTCTAAATATATATGGTCACATATTGAAGAGTTTGGAAGTGAATAATCATAATGTATGCAATGTAACCTCAAATGATTCAGAAAAAAGACTCTGTGTGTATTAGAGAGAGAAGAGAAAAAAGAGAGAGACAGAGAAAGGAGGGAGGAGGTAAATGTAAGGCAAACAAAGGAAGAAGGAATAAATAAGAATAATATTAGGCCATAGTAGTTAAGGTGGACTCCCACATAGTTGACTGCGGTTCAGTCCTGGACACAGCAGCTTCAAAATCGTGCCCATAAGCATAGTGGAAATAAATCATTTATCCTTTGCTCATATTTGCTTAATATTCTTTTTTTTAAGTTTTTGCCATAGGGGATGTGTGCTCACTAGGGAGAGAGACAGAGAGACACACCAAGTGGGAAAGTGAGAAATCACCCCCCTCCCAGGGAAATAGCTGTGCGGCAATCCCTTCTCCATTCTCCTCCCAGGACCTTGGACTCTCACATACATGTGCTTGGCATGAGTTTCAAGCCACTGGGTCTGGGACTTGAACTGCAGTCAACCATGTGTGAGTCCAGTGACATAAACACTACACTGCCTACTGGCTCCCAATGAAAAAAATTTTAAAATGAAAACAGAAAATTAATTTTCAGGAGATTTACACCAAAAGATATACTAAAATAATTCTTTCAACAAAAGAAAGTGCTACAAGATGAAACCATTAAAAAAAAAAATCAGATGAAAATACAAACATTCAGAAAAGAATGAAGAGTACCAGAAAGTATAAATATGTGGGTGAATATAAATGAGTAATTGTGTAAAAAAATATTATCCAGATTATTTTGAAGTATATTTGGAATTAAAACACTTGAGAATAATAACATAAAAGTGGAAAGGAATAAAAGTAGATATAGTTTTAGGGAGCCAGCAGTTACCATAATGGCTATGTCGCTGGACTCCCACATAGTCAACCGCGGTTCGCGTCCTGGACCCGGTGGCTTAAAACTCATGAAGAGCTTGTGCGCGTGCGTGCCCAAGATCCCGAGAGGAGAATGGAGGAGAAGGGATTGCGGCATGACCATCCCCTCTGGGGGGTGATTTCTCGCTTTCTGTCTCTATGTCTCTCTCTCTCTGTCTGGCGAGCGCACGCGCCCTAAGCGAAAAAAATACCTCTCCAAAAAAAAAAAAAAGTAGATATAGTTTTATAAGATTATTTCACTTTGATGCATGAAGTGGTATAGATAATACTTTATATAGAATCTATTAATAACTAAAGGGGAGGATATATAGAACGATAAAACTAATTCTTTAATTTGCAATGAGTAAAAACAAATACTAAATAGCATGCATATCAAATAAAAAACAAATAGTAAGGTGATAGATGTAAACCCCTAATATTAGTAATGATACTAAATAGGATTAAACATTATTTTTCCTTAGATCTGTTATTATGCTGGATTTAGTAGATTTTTCTTATATTGAAACATTCTTGCATTCTTGATATAAATCCCATGAGGTCATTCATGGTGTATTATTTTCCTACTATGATATCAGAGTCTTCTCATTAATATTTCAGTTAAGATTTCCATCAATTAAATTAAATTTCTCGATTTTTTTTAATTTACCAAAGCACATGTGTGCTCACCAGTGAGAGATAGAAAGAGAGAGAGGGAGAAGGAAAGTGAGAAAGTACCCTCCATGACAGATGGTCAGATAGTCATTCTACAATCCTTTGTCCTTCATTTCTCCATCCTTTCAAGATGTTGGGCATGCCAGAGATGCTCTTGGTGTCTCTTTTAAGCACAAAAATCCTGGGACTCAAATAACACAGTTGGCCTTGTGGAATCCAGTGGCTTTAACCAGTATTCACCAGCTGGCCCAATATTTTTTTTCCAAAAATATTTTTATCTTCATATTTTGTCCTCATTTATTGAGCATATTTTTCCCCACATGTAGAATTCTAGGCCGCCACTTCTTTCAGTCTATTGATATCAAGCAACTGCCTCCTCACTTTTATAATTGTATTTAAGAAATAGCTGTTTTCATTATTTTCCCCCTTGACAATAATGAGTTTTTCATCTACCAACTCACCCTGTACCTCCTACCATTTGAACAATTTAATGTCTTATTATCTTTTATTAGATAGTCTAGGTGTAATTTTGGTTTTCTTTATATTCATGATGTTTATAGAGCTTCTTATAGCATTTCACACTTTACCCTCACACCATTAATTTCTCAGAAAATGTTTTGAGGTAAAATAGCACTTCACCAACCAGCAGATGGCATAATGGCTGTGTCGCTGGATTCCCATGTAGTCGACCATAGTTTGAGTCCCAGACCTGGTGGCTTAAACTCACACTGGGCGCATGTGTGTGTGTGTGCCGAAGATCCCAAGAGAAGAATGGAGGAGAAGGGATTGTGGTGTGGCTATACCCCCTGGGGGGTGATTTCTCGCTTTCTGTCTATCTCTCTCTGCCTTTCTGGCAAGCGCACACACCCTATAGCAAAACCGCTCCAAAAGAATAATAAATAATAAAATAAAAAATAGCACTTCACCATGTTTCTTTAGCTTGTATTCATTGCTGGGGCTGCCTTAACAAAGCACCACAGACTGGCTAGCTTAAACATCAGAAGATTTTTTGCCTTATAACCCAGTGGTACTGTAGTCTAAAATTAAGGTGTCAGAAGTGTGGATTCCTTTGGAGAGCTGTGAGAGGAGGATCTGCTCCAAATCTTTCCTAATTTGGGGTAGTTTTCTGGCAATCCTTGGTGTTCCTTGGTTTATAGAAGCATCTCCCCAATATCTGCCTTCTTTTTCACATGACATTCTCTCCTGTGTGTTTGTCTCCACATGTCTATTCTTTTTTTTTTTTTTTTTTGGAGAGATTTTCACTGTAGGGCGCGTGCGCTCGCCAGACAGACATAGAGAGACATAGAGACAGAAAGCAAGAAATCACCCCCCAGGGGGGATGGTCATGCCGCAATTCCTTCTCCTCCATTCTCCTCTCGGGATCTTGGGCACGCACGCACACGTGCCCGGCGTGAGTTTTAAGCCACCGGGTCCGGGACACCAACCGCGGTTGACTACATGGGAGTCTAGCGACATAGCCATTATGCTAACTGCTGGTTCCCACCATATGTCCATTCTTATAGGGGCTTCAGTCATATTTTATTAGGGATCCACCTATTCCAGAAAAAAAAATTCCTACTTTAATTAATTACACCAGCAATGGTCTTATCTCCTAAATAGTTCACATTCATAGGTACTGAGGGCTAGGACTTCAACATATGAATTGAGGGAACATAATTCAATGTATAAACTACTCTTAGAGCTCCAGGTTCCTCAAATCTTACCTTTTTGGGTAGCCCTTTAATGTCTTCAGACAGATGTCTTAAATTTTTCCCAACATTTCTAAGTGTTCTTGGCAGTATGATTGGTCTGATACCAGCCAGTCAATAGTGTTTTTCGGTAGAGTCTCATATTTAATCTAATATCAGTAATTAGTCACGGAAGTATCATGCCCTTAAACTCCTCAGTAGGAACTTCACTAATTGAGGGTAACCACAGAATTGAGAAGGTTCATTCCCATGTCTTATTAGTTTTCATTTTACTTAATAATCCTTTCACCACTTTTTTGGATTTGACTTACCCAAATTAGTATGAAGGCTGTATATGAAAGTTTTCGAGGTAATTACAGAGAAAGGGAATGACCAAGGCATTTGTGAGGGTCTATCTATCTGTTGCTTGTCCTTCAATCTGTGAAGTAGTAGAAAAAAATATATTTACTAGTCATGAATGAAGTCTAAATACTAAGAGCAGAGAATGAGAAACAGTTGTAAAGTCTTCCCAATTTTACATAGGAACTTGTGTCTAAAGATTTTGAAGTTCTTTTCTGTTTTTATCGTGACAGTGATAGCTGTCACATATAAGTGATAGAAGTGTTATTAAAGCTTTACCTGTTTCCTTATTTTTCATATTTCATTTGGGTATATCAGTGCAGGGCATTATGATTTGTTGTATTTAAAGGAAGTCTTTGTAATACTACTGTATTTTAAATTTCTCATACCAAATTCTTTTTTTTTTTTTGTGGGAATTGATCCAGATGCTTTTATTTTATCTTTTTTTTTTTTTTTTTTTGAGAGGTTTTTTGCTATAGGATGCATGCGCTCACCAGACAGACAGAGAGAGACATAGAGATAGAAAGCAAGAAATCATCCCCCAGGGGGGATGGTCATGCTGCAATCCCTTCCCCTCCATTCTCCTCTCAGGATCTTGGGCACGCACGCACACGTGTCTGGCGTGAGTTTTAAGCCACTGGGTCCGGGACGCGAACCGCGGTCGACTACGTGGGAGTCCAGTAACATAGCCATTACGCTAACTGCTGGTCCCTGATCCAGATGCTTTTTGAGAAAGTATCTAACTTTTGTAATATCAATGTGTGTCATTTGCTACTTCCTTTTTATTTATTTTTGCATATATGTAAGTTTTATCTCTTTAATGAAATCATATTCACTGGATATATTACTTCTTCACATTAAACAAAATGGCATATCAAGATTCTTTATTTTTATATATTTTTAAACTTTATATATTTATTTTAATTTGACAAGAGAGAGACAGAACGAGAGAGCGAGAAAGTGAGAAAGCAAGTCACCATATCTGGGACACGAACCATGGTCGACCATGTGGGAATCCAGCGCCCTTAACCACCATACAATCTGCCGTTCCCCATATCAAGATTCTTAAGAAGTCAATCATTTTTTTTTTTCTTTTTGTAGAGGTTTTTGCTATAGGGCACATGTGCTTGCCAGAAAGACAGAGAGAGACAGAGAGACAGAAAGTGTGAAATCACCCCCCAGCGGTGATGGCCACACCTCAATCCCTTCTCCTCCATTCTCCTCTTGGGATCTTGGGCACACACGCACACACACCTGGCGTGAGTTTAAGCTACTGGGCCCGGGACTCGAACTGCAGTTGGCTACATGGGAGTCCAGCAACATAGTCATTACGCCAACTGCTGATCCCAAGAAGTCAATCTTGATCATACTTCAAATCCATAACATTTTTACAGACTGAAATATGACTAAGTTTCTTCTCACATTTTGTTCCAACATATATGAATAGTACATGTTCTTTTTTGGTTTTTTTTTTGGAGAGACTTTTGCTATAGGGCGCGTGCGTCCGCCAGACAGACAGAGAGAGACAGAGAGACAGAAAGCAGGAAATCACCCCCCAGGGGGGATCGCCATGCTGCAATCCCTTCTCCTCCATTCTCCTCTGGGGATCTTGGGCACGCTTGCACACGCGCCCGGCGTGAGTATAAGCCACCGGGTCCAGGACTCGAACTGTGGTCGACTACATGGGAGTCCAGCGACATAGCCATTATGCTAACTGCTGGTCCCGAATAATACATGTTCTAAACACTTGCTATAAAAATAAAAGGACATAATGTATATAAATGTCTTGGTAGAATGCATTCCAATATTTAATAACCAAACTAGGAGTTATTATTAATGAACAGATACATATTAAAGTGTACATTTTACCACATTGTAGAATGAATCTTCTATTCCAGGCACATACATACTTATGTATGTATGCACATAAGCACACACACGCACATGTATATATGGTTTCACGCATATATATATATGTATATATATGCATTTACAAATATATATATACACATATATATGAACTCACACATAAATATACATGTCACTTATATGTGTATGTGCACATATATATACATATGTGTTCATTACATTTTATTGAATTTAACTGATTGGGGAAAATTATAAAAAGCTTATCCTTACTAAAAAGTTAAAAATGTGTAGGTTGGCCCTGTTGCTTGGGCTCTCCCTTCCTATCAGTAGACATGAGCCTAGTCTCAGCAGGCCTCTTTTTTATGAGTATACCCTTACCTCACAGGGTTCTCTTTGGAACTTGTAGCACTCCAGCCCAGATACTGTTTCTTCACTAAGTTATATATACTTAGCTTATTCCCATCTCATCAAGAACTGACAGTTTGGAAAAGGAGCCAACCATCTGAAGCTACCTATGTAAGATTTACCTGCTTATATCTAGGAAACACAGCTTTCTAATGGGAACTCACCTGGGAATGAAGGGTGAAATTCCCTCTTCCAATATGATACAGAATCTAAAGCAATAAATAAATAAAAGTGAATTCTGCATCAGATGACCAAAAGCCAGCACAGATCTTGAAGAAACATGGGAAAACAAGAGGGTAACTTTTACCCAGGTGAACAGAGTAGCCCCTCAGCAACAGTAGACAGCATATGAATAACAGAAATGTCAGAAAAAGAATTCTGAATATTCAGTGACAAACTCAATGAAATGCAAGAGAAAACAATCAGTTCTAGGAAATGAGAAAATCACTTCAGGTCATGAAAGAGAAATTCCATAAAGAGATAGACAACCCCCAAAAAGAATCAAACAGAACTTCTGGAAACAAAAAATATAATAAAAGTAATTAAAATCTCCTTATAGGGACCAGCAGTTGGTATAATGGCTATGATGCTGGACTCCAATGTAGTCGTCTGCAGTTTGAGTCCCGGACCCAGTGACTTACCTGGTACATGTGTGTGCATACCCAAGATCCTGAGAGGAGAATGGAGGAGAAGGGATTGCAGAATGACCATCCCCTCTGGGGGGTGATTTCTCGCTTTCTGTCTCTCTGTCTCTCTCTGTCTTTCTGGTGAGCGCATGCGCTCTGCAGTAAAAAAATCTCTTAAAAAATGAATAATAATAAAAGCAGTAAAAATCTCTTAAAAAATGAATAATAATAAAAAAGAAATCTTATAAAGCATTAACACCAGATTAGACCATGCAGAAGAAAGAATTTCTGACCTTGAAGATAAAGTCTCCAACATAAACCAAACCAACAAAAAAAATGGTATGATGGGTATCCCAGAAAGTTAAGAGGCTGCTAAAGGCATGGAAAACCTCTTTCATGAAATACTATCTGAAAACTTTCCAAATCTAGGGAAACATGGAGAAATTTAGACTCTAGAAATAAAAAGAACTCCAAATAAAATCAACATAAACACATTCTACCGTGGGCACATCAGAGCCAGATCAGTAAATATCAAAGACAAAGACAATATTCTAAAAATAGGAAGAGAGAAAAGTCAAGTCACTTATAAACATTATCTCACTAAGCTAACATCAGACCTCTCAACTGAAACAATGCGAGCAAGGAAAGAATGGAAAGACATATTCAAAACATTATAAAACTATTTCAAACCAAGAATACTATATCCAGCAAGATTATCCTTCTAGTGGGAAGAACAAATAAAATCATTCTTGGTTAAACTAAAACTGGAAGAATTCACCAATACTAGACCAGTCTACAAAAGTAATGAAGGCAGCATGTATTAGGAAAACTAGAGAGAGAAAAACAGAAATAAGTGGAAAAACAAACAAACAAACAAGAAAATGGCTAACAAATAACAAAATGCAGGGCTAGGTCGGCAAATAACAATAAAACCGTTGAATGTTAATAGATTAAATTCTCCTATTAAAACACACTGAGTGACTGAATGGATAAAAACAAAACAAAACACAGAAGCCATCTATATGCTGCTTACAAGAAACAACCTCACTGATACAACATATACAGACTAAAAGAGAAAGGCAGGAAAAAGATAAACCAATGAAACTCCTCCCCCCTCAAAATGCTGGAGCTGTGATACTGATATAAGACAAAATACATTTTAAGACAAAAAAGTAAGAGACAAAGAAGGACATTATATAGTACTGAAAGGACATATTAATCAAGAAAATATACCATTTGTAAATACTAAACAACTAACACTGGAACACCAAAATACTTGAAAAAGAGACTGTTAGATCTCAAGAGAGAGATGGACCGCAATACAGTAATTGGAGGGAAACTCAAAATCCCACTGTCTCCTCTGGACAGATCATCTACACAAAAAATAAATAAAGAGATATGAAATCTAAATGACACCATAAGTGAAATGGATTTGACAGACATCTATAATATATTTCACACAACAACCACAAAATATATATTCTTCTCACCCCCACATGCAATATTTTTGAAGACACAAAATAGGACACAAAACAAGCCTTTACAAATTTAAATGTATAGAAATGATATCCACCATCTTTTCTAACCACAATGGAATTAAGCTGGATGTCAACTATAGAAAGAGCCTTCAAAAAAAAAAAAAAAAAAGTGGAAACTAAATAAGCTACTCCTGAATGACTTTACAACAACTACCGAAGAAATTAAGACTGATACCGAAAGATTTATAGAGACAAAGGATAAGGAAGAAATGAGTGTTTATAACCTATGAGATGGCAAAAGCAGTTATACGAGGAAAGTTCATAGCAATTAGTACAAAACACACACACACACACACAGAAAAGTAGCAAATAAATAGCTGAATGACATAACTTGGTGAACAGGAAAAACAACAACAACAAAATTCCAGGAGAAAAGAAATAGTAAAGAATGAGAAGAAATAAATGAAATAGAGAATAAAAAGCTATGCAGAAAATAAATGAAACCAAAAGCTTGTTCTATGAGAAGACAAGCAAAACTGACACACTGTTAGCTAGATTAATCAAGAACAGAGAAAAGAATGAGATAAATCAAATCAGCAAGGAAACAGGTGATATTACAATGAACACAACAGAAATACAAATTATCATCAGGGAACACTATGAGGAATTACATACCAACAAACAGGAAATCTGGAGGAGATAGACAAATTTCATAACTTACCACAATTGAACCAAGATAAAATAAAAAGCTGGAATAGACCAGTAACAAGCAATGAGGTTGAATCAGGAATAAGTGTTCTCCCAACGATGAAAAATCCAGGTCCCAATGGCTTTACTTCTGAATTCTACAAAACTTTAAAGAAATATTCACAAGTGCCAAGACATGGAACCAACCTAAATGTCCACAAACTGATGAATGGATTGGAAAAGTGTGGCATATATACTCTATGGAATACTACTCAGCCATAAAAAATAACAAGACCCTGGCATTTGATAGAAAGTGGTCAGATATGGAGGATCTATTGCTGAGTGAAGTAAGCCAGGCTATGAAAGAAAGATATTATATGTATCCACTCAATATATACCGACTATCCACACTCTATGGTAGAGAGCAAAAAATTGGAGGACATAAAAGCAGTGAAGGTACTTAATGAGAATAGGACAGTGTGGAATGGGGAAGGCGAAGAGAAGAGGATAGAGAAAGATAGCAAGAGAACAATAGAGGCAGGACGTAAGTGAGAAACAGATATGGCTTATTACCTGTTGATGATGACATGTATAGTATTCTCAACTGGATTGGTCTGAGAAGTATTTCATGATGGGTAAAGTCTTTTTACAAACAAAATGAGAAATAGTGATTGACTGTTTTAAAAAATAACTAGAATAATAATAATTGATTGGGGAAAACAGAAAAGATACTGAATGTTGAAGCAGGGAGATGAATGTCTCGGTATTGACTGACATGCATGGCATTCCCTTTTGAAAAAGCAATGTAATACACTGTAAAGTTATATGTAATCCAATGTAATATAAAGGAGATTATGATGGTAATAATAATAAGAAAAGAAAAGAAAAAAAAAAGAAATACTAACCCAAATTCTCCTCAAACTATTTCTAGAGATCCAAAAGGAAGAAATCCTCTCAAATTCATTCCATGAAGCCTCCATCATCTCAATTCCAAAAACAGACAAGGACATAACAACAGCAATAAAACCACTTCAGCCCAAAATCCCTGATGAAATCAGATACAAAAATTTTCAATAAAATACTATCATAGCAAATCATATCCAACAACACATTAAAAAGATTATTTACCATGACAAAATTGGCTTTATTCCAGGGCTGTAAATTGGTTCAACCTATGCAAAACGGTAAATGTAATACATCACATTAACAGAAGGAAAGATAAAAACCATATGATCATATCAATTGATGCAGAAAAAGAATTCTATAAAATACAACATCTCTTGATGATTAAGACTCAGGAAAATACACATAGAAGGGACATTCCTCCAAACTATAAAAGCCATCAATGACAAACCCATAGCTAACAGTAGAGTGAACAGGAAAAAACAAAAACTTTTCTACTAAAAACTGGAACAAAACAAGGCTGCCCACTGTCGCTACTCCTTTTCAACTTACTAATGGAAATTCTAGCCAAAGCAATCAGACAATAGAGTCAAATAAAAAGCGTTAAAAGAGGAAAAGAAGTGAAATGATCACTTTTTGCAGATAATATGACTCTTCACGCAGAAAATCCAAAAGAATCCACTGAAAAAACTTCCAGATGAAATAAATGAATACAACAAAGTGGCAGGATACAAAATCAACATACAAAAATGTATAGCACTTTGGGACCAGCAGTTAGCATAATGGCTATGTCGCTGCACTCCCATGTAGTCGACCATGGTTCAAGTCCCGGACCCGGTGGCTTAAACCCCATGCCAGGCTTGTGTGCATGCGTGCCCAAGATCCCGAAAGGAGAAGGGATTGCAGTGTGGCCATCCCCCCTGGGGGGGTGATTTCTCGCTTTCTGTCTCTTTGTCTCTCTCTCTCTCTGTCTGTCTGGTGAGTGCACACGCCCTATGGCAAAAACCTCTCAAAAAAAAATATATAGCACTTTTATACAACAACAATGAACAAACTAACATCGAATTGAAGAACCCACTTACAATAGCTACAGAAGCACAACAATGAACGAACTAACATAGAACTGAAGAACCCACTTACAATAGCTACAGAAGCAGTAAGTTATCTAGGAATAAACCTAACCAAAGGTTCAAAGGCCTCTATAAGGAAAACTATGAAGCATTTGAAAAAGAAATTAAAAAAGTATTTTAAAAAAGTGGAAAAACATCCCATGGTCCTGAGTTGAAAGAATCAATATAATCAAGATGTCAATCCTACCCAAATAATCTACAAATTTAATGCAATTTCAGTCAAACTTCTAAAGATAATTCTCACAGAAATAGAAAAAAATCATAAAATTTGTCTGGAATCATAAGAGAACCATATTGCTAAAGCAATACTGTACAAAAGGAATAAAACAGGAAGCATCTCACTTTCTAACCTCAAAAAATATTACAAAGCTGTAATAATCAAAATGGCATGGTGTTGGCAGAAAAATAGGCAAGTAGACCAATGGAACAGAATTTAGAACCCAAAACATAAAGCCAGACTTATCCTTGACAAAGGACACAAGACAATCAGTGGGAAAAATAAAATCTCTTCAGTAAATGATGTTGGGAAAACTGGATGTCTACTTGCACAAGAATGAAACTGAACCCCTATCTCTTACCACTAACAAAAATCAATTCGTAATAAATTAAGGATCTAAACATAAAACTTTGAACTATAAAACTACTGGTGGAAAACACAGGGAAAACTCTTGGAGACACTGAGTTAGGCAAAGACTTCTTAAAGAAGATCCCCAAAAGCACAGACTATAGTCCCAGACATAGACAGGTGGGACTGTATTAGGATGAGAAGCTTCTGTACAGCAAAAGAAACAATAATCAGAGTGAAAGAACAACCCTCACAGTGGGAGTATATACTTGCCAACAATACTTAAGATAAAAGATTGATAATCAAAACGTAAAGGGAATTTGAGCAGTTTACCCACAAAAAAATAAGCAGTACAATTAAAAGATGGGAAAATGAGTTGAACATACAGCTCTCCAAGGAAGACATATGAATGGCCACAACGCATATTAAAACATGATCAACATCTTTAATCATATGGGAAATGCTAATCAAAACCACAATGAGGTACCATTTGACCCCAGTTAGAAAAACTAAAATTAAAAAATGAAAAGTAAGGAATAACTACTGGTGAGGCTGTGGGAAAAGGGATTCTTCTATGCCATTGGTGGGAATGTAAATTAGTGCAACCACGTGGAGAATGATACAGAGTTTCCTCAGTAATTTCACTCTTAGGTATTTACCCAAAGGATAGGAAAACCCTCAGAAAAATTCTCACACATTTGTGTTTATTGCAGCAGTATTTACATTTGTTAAGACATGGAATCAACCTAAATGTCAAAAATAGATGAGTGGACCTCGCCTGTGCCTGCCCGGGAGCCCGGGCCTCTCGAAGCACCCCGTATCCTGCGAGAGGCGCCGCACACCGACGGAATGGACGTGGGCAGAGCGATGGTGCCCAGGCTGGGGCTGGGGCTCCTGCTGCTGGCGGGAAGCACCCGGTATCCTGCGAGAGGCGCCGCGCACGGACGGAATGGACGTGGGCAGAGCGATGGTGGCCAGGCTGGGGCTGGGGGTCCCGCTGCTGGCGCTGCTCCTGCCCACGCAGATTTACTCAAATCAAACAACTGTTGTAACACTTCCAAGGCCCCAAACCCAGCTAATGCCACCACCAAGGCCCTTGGCAGTGCCCTGCAGTCAACAGCCAGTCTCCTTGTGATCTCGCTTTCTCTCTACACCTCTACTGTTGAGAGACTCAGGCCAAGAAATAGCTACACTTCCCCATCTTCTAAACCCAATCCAAACGGCATCTAGAAGTCCAGTGTGGCAAGGAAAACAAAGCAAGACAAAACAAAACAAAAACAGGTCTTTATTGAATCTACTAATTCCACACCTTATTTTATCGACACAGAAGACGTTGTGAATCCCAGATTTGATTGGTTGAAGAACAAGTGAAGGACTTGACCAGATGTTAAATGCCAAGATTAAACCTGCTGGAGTTTCACGTACAAGATGAAGAGACAACACTCGAAATTAGTTAAGACATGATTTCCTTAAATGTGGCTTAAGAAATATGGACATGTAAAACTCATAAAACTCTACCTTGAAATTAAGAATAGATTGTATCTTATCTAGAGATCAAGAATGGGATGCAGAATGGAGATTCCAGTTTTCATTTGGTTCATTAAATCCATGAGGCCATAAAACTAGGTAATATGAAAGGTTTCCATGATTCTATTTATATGCACAATAGAAGGAACTTCAGGCATTACTGTAAACCCTCAGCATATCATTTCAGCAGTACTAATTTAATGCCCATACACTCTAGTAAAATTTCACGTTGTAAAGTTATCACTGTTTTCTAGGGAACTGAACTCTTTTCCTCTGAGGCTTTGGGTTGGATATTTGATCTTTTATGTAGTCATTCAGATGCGCTAGGGCAATGATGGATTGAAATCTACCCCCAAACCCAAGCCTTATGAATATTGCTTAACCTTATGAAGTCAAATGGTAGACATTTTCCGTCACCTGTTTTCATTGGACAAGAGCACCAGGTTCATTTAGTTAGACTTTTTTTTTTTTATTTTTTTAGTTAATCCATTTTAAAAGAGTAGAATCACATTGACCTCAACTAATTTAAAAAAGCTGCTTTTTATTTCTGCATACGTTAAATTTCTGCATTTTTTACATTAAGAAAATGATGCTTTGAAGGTAGAATTACAAATCTTGAAATTAAAAAGGTAAATATGTGAAGGAGCCAAAACTGTAAATCAGGTATTTCGGAAGTGAAGAATGAAGGCTAACTTGCTTAAAATTCACAGACACTTTTATATTCTTTCTGTAAATACTTTTTTTTTTTTTTTAAAACTTTGGGTCAAAAATCTGGAAAATCTTTTCCAACAGCCTCAACACGAAAACCTTTTTAAAAATACACACCCCTGAAGTATTTTGTTCGCATGGTCACACACGGATGCTTAGGTTCTGTTCCAGTATCTAATGGCCACCAAGTCATTTCCCCTCATCTTTAGAAACGTGCATGACAAGAACCAGATTGAGCAGATCTGAAGCGACTGTGTGTGTGAATGAATGCTCCCCTTTGCTTCACACCTGAATGCTGGCCATCTATTTTGGAGTGTATATTGTGTGTGTGTATTTAGGTTTGATTCTTAGTAACTTCTCATGTTATGGAATTGATTTGCATTGAACACAAACTGTAAATAAAGAGAAATGAATGGCTGAAAGTGCAAAAAAAAATAGATGAGTGGATTAAAAAAATGTGGCATATGTACTCAATGGAATACTACTCTACTCTGTCATAAAAAAATGAGACCCTGACATCTGATACAAAATGGATGAATATGGAAGACTGAATGCTAAGCGAAGCAAGCCGGACTATGTAAAACAGACTTTGTATGACCCCACTCAATATATACTGAATGCTTGTGCTATATAGCAGAAACTGAAAGATCAGAAGGTATAATAGCAGGGAGCGCAACTTTAGATACTAGAAATAGTAAGGGGGAGTAATGGGAAATGGATAATAGGTAGAGGGAGGGAAACAGGGAAAAAATAAACAATATATTTAATTGAAACAAATAAAAAGTTATTTGCTGATGATTATATGTATGTTTATGTCATTGTCTTGATTGATTTGGACTGTATTTGTGCTCAGAAAACGCATGTTGTACACTGTTAACATGTATAGTGATAAAATGTAAATAATAACTATATATATAAAAAAGAAAAATATAAAGATTGTTGAAAATAATTACAAACAACGCAGAATTGTTGAAACTTTAGGAATTGTTAACCTCTACAGGAGTAATATGAATAAAAGCAGGGTTAGAAATGTCATACTGAGAATTTTTTATAATAGTCTCTAGTTTCACTGACTTTATTGTGTGATTAATTTTTTACTAAAGTATAGATTTTTAAAATGTTTTATCGTTGTTAATATTTGGTATATCATCAATAATGCATTATCTAAAGGTTATTATTGCTTCACTCAGCATTACTTTTAAGGATTTGCTGAGTCCTGAAATATTTTGTTTCTATTTTCTTTTATTCCAAAAGATAGATTTGAGGCAGAACTTCTTTGATGTAATGAAATAGAATGAATTGAGTTTCAGTTAATATATCACTCTGGAACCTGCTATAATATGAAAATCATTCAATATACAGAAGAATGAGTTGAAATGTGGGCAATGAGTGAGAAACACAAATAGTTTCTTCCCTCTGATAATTACTTTACAAAAAAAGATTTACTGACAAACAACATTGAACACAGATATGCAATTATTCCTCACAGATGTACCTGAGATTCTTAGGAATCTATGATTTGAAACATTGCTTCTAAATGCCTTCTCTGTGGTTCTCAGTTATTGAGAGAAAGAGAAATTAGGCACAGCAAAGCGAGTTTATCAGCTAAAGATATTTTCACTAACTGATCAAGCCACGTTTAGCTTCCCAGCTTCTACTCTAGACACTCCTTGACATATGTAATGAATATTTCTACAACATTCCAATCTTGCCTAATAATAGCAATAGAATAGTAGTAATGATAATTTTTCTTTTTTTAAAAGAATTATTTTATTTAACTTTATTTATTATTATTATCATTATTATTTTCCAGCTTGATCAGAGAGGTACAGAGAGACAGAGAGGAAGTGAGAAAGCAAGCCACCAGGTCCAAGACATGAACTGTGGGTGGCCACGTGGGAGTCCAGCACCTCTAACCACCATGCCACTTGCCGACCCCGAGTAATGATAATTTTTCTAGGGAA
>NW_006159942.1:3118062-3126642 GCF_000334495.1 Tupaia belangeri chinensis
GGGAAAGATTTACAAGTATTTAATCTGGACAGATGTTCCTAGGTTCCTTTAATTGTGGACTTTTTAAAACACATAGACCTTCTTGTATTTATTCTGGAGTTATTCTGCTTGTGCCTGTGACACTCACAATTTTTTTCCTATCTCTGCTAATAAACATAAGCAGTTTTCAACTAGAACACAAAAGATGTCATGTCACTATTTCTTTTACCCTCCCCTAACACTTGCTCTACAGAGACTCATATCTCTTGTTTTATTTTATTTTAATTTAATTTAATTTTATTTTATTTTTCTTATTTATACATTCAATTGCTATACATCATTTAGATTGTAAAGAGATTTTTACCCAGCATCATACACATTTCAGTCCAGTTGAGAACACTATACACATACTCATCAACTTATAACAAACCATATCTGTGTCCCACAAATATCTTATCTCTCCTAATTTCCTTTCCTGCACTCTTCCCCTCCCTCCCTCTCCTTCCACTTTGTCCCTAGTGTCCACAACAATTTCTAATGCTTTTATGTCCTCCAGTCTTTCAGTCTCTATCATTTCTAAACAAAAGTCCTTTTTATTACGTAAGTTTGTGTTCTTAAGTAATAAATAACCGAAGTTAATATACATCATTGGGAAAAAAAAAAAACTATCATTGTGATAGCAGGACCGCTTATGCAATTAGATGTTAAGAAATATAGGCAGAAAATTGCTTCTTAAATGAAAAGACATAACTTCATTTAGTCATAGAAGAAAAAAATAACTGAATCTTGCAATTTGGCTATATCTCCTCAGATTATCTGCGTATTTTAATCTTTGTGCAGAAAAAAATACACTCTTTTTGAAAAATGAATCCCATGTTTTATTACTGTGATAAACAGTCTTATTAGGTAAAATGTTCTCCTTAAAGAAAGCAATTGTGTCCTTATAATGTTATTTAGGTGAATTTTATGTGTAACCTCAACTGAGTACAGAGTACCCAGATATTTGGCTAAACATTATGTCTCTGCTTGTCTGTGAGGGTGTTTCCAGATGAGATCAGCATTTGAATTGGTAGATTAAATTAAGCAGATTGTCCTCCACGTGTGGGTACCATCATACAAGATAAAATAAGAGGTAGAAGAAAGAAGAATGTATTCATTTTTCTTCCTGCATGATTGCTGAGCTGGGGCATTAGACTTCTCCTGTCTCTGCACTGAGATTTACAGCATCAGCTTCCTTTGTTCTCAAGCCTTTGAATAGAGACTAAACTACACCACTGACTTTCTTGGGCTTCCAGTTTAAAAATCGCAGATTGTAGAATTTGTCAGCCTCCATAATATCGTGAGCCAATTTCTTATAATCTCTCCCCCACTTTGGTTATTTTTCTCTAGCAAGCCCAGACAAATCCAAATGCCAACATGATCTAAGATGTTTTTGATGCAAATAAATCCACAGCTACTTGATTGAATCTGGCAGACTGTAATCACAGAAAAATTTGTATTGAATTTTATGGCAAGTACATCTTCCAAACTATTTACTACTTGATAAGACAGATCTTAAGATCAACTTTTATCCTGAAAGTATTGAAAGAAAATAAACAGCTTCAGTTTAGGGCCAGTGTTATTGAGGTAGGAGACAGAGACCTTAAAAATATAGTTAGGGTATAGATCCAAAATGAAATCACAACATGGCTAAATTTTAAGGTGGAGAAAAAGCAGTTTGATTGCTTGCTTAGGAAAGACATCTTGCAGTAGTGTCTCAGTGATGGAATTAAGCAGCATGACCTAGACCTAAAACAAAGGCTTTATCCAAGCCCCACTACTTTCTGGGAAGAAGCTAAGATAATAGCTTTTATGGCCTAAAGTGTCTAGACAAAGATCTGCTGACCTCCATACTCACTCTAAAAGTAGGAGAATAACTGGACTCATAGAGCATGTGCAAACCCTCCCCTCAGCCCCTACCACAAGAGAAATGCATATACAAATGTCAGAACAAGTGCAAATGAAATCCTTCCTGATCAAGACAAACACCCGCTCCCCACTACCTTTCTCAGTTTCTCCATGGCAACACATTTTCCAGGATCCCTCCTTCTTCTTGGAAGCAAAACTGTGAATATATTATTAGTGAATATTCAAATGGGTCCTGTCACTTCTGACTAGCAAAACAGTTGATCGGGGACAAAGATCTCCTACAGTGTATTGGTTTTGTTTTTTCCTATTAACTTCCTATTACAGAAGAGGCACATTAGTTCTCTTGCATTCTTCTCTTCCTTCTCTCAAAATAGTCAATTAAAACAATAATCAATGTATAGGACATTGTAAGCGAGTCAGTGGTGTGGTGGTTAAGGTAACTGGATTCCCTTGGCCAACTGTGCTGTTCAAGTTCTGAACCCGATGGTTTGAAAAACATGCTCGGTGCATGTGTGTGCATGGCTAAAAAAAAAGAAAGGAGGGAGAAAGGGAGGAGAAGGGGTTGTGTCATGTCCATGCCATATAAGACATGCTTTATCATTTTTCCTCTTCTCTTTCTCTGTCTCCCCCTGGCACACATGCACCCGCTAGAAAATTTTATATGTGTATATAAAATTCATGTGCACATAAAATGGAAATGAACACAACAGAAATAATGTAGGAATAAGTAAAACAAAGCCTCTACATTAGTGGTATGACTCACACTCTCAGTGAGATAAAAGAATGTATTTCAATTTTGAAGCAAAAGCATGATGTCAGAAAAATGAAAGAACCAGAGAACAATGAAATATATATATATATACATATATATATATATGTATGTAGTTGAAACTAATAACCAAGTAATGTCTATGCATGTACGTAGTTGCATTTATGTATGTAGTTATATTTATGCATGTATTTGCAACCTATAACTAATGTCTGTGATTACATTACTTTCTCATGTGACTTTCTATTTTCCTAGAACTAATATTCACCTAATGTTTTCATCTGTAATATCAAAGTCGTTCCACAATCACATAATTTTCCACACAAATAAACTATGTGGGATGTATTTATTTCATTTGTTTTATAGATATCTCTGTCGTGGAGCATTTTCTGTACTTGATCTAATCAGGATCATTACTCTGTACATTGCTGTTAATTAGGAATTTTTTTCTTGTATATGTCATAGTTTACACATTTTATTATAGAGCCTCTCTCTCCCTCTTTCTGGATTACATGTTTACTTTGGGAGAGTCCATTCTTTAGTAGGTTTCTAAGAAGGCACTAATAAGATAGGGTTATTTTCAATCCTTTATTCTCTGAAAAGTTCTTTACAATTCTCTTTCATGTATTGTTAGTTGGGCTAGTTATCAAATTATATTTAGAAAAGTTTGAAAATATTGTTCCACTGTCCTTTAGTATCTCAAATTGCTATTAAGAATTTTGATTTTATTGTAATTTCTATTTCTTGGAATGTACTTCTTTTTGTTTCTTTTTCTTTCAGTTTACTTATTTCTGTCTTCCATGCATGAGAAAGATAGAAAGAGGGAGATACTCTCCAACAGGGTCCTGATGCTGTAATCCACCCCCAGTTTTTGGCCAGCCTTGGATGATGGGCAAGTGTGTGTTCGGCATACTCAAGGAGGTCTCTGCATTTGAATCAGGAACCTTCATGTAAGAAAGCTTCACAAAGGATCATATTTTACCACTGTATATGCCAACTTTCTGGTCTCTGCTGTTTTTTCTTGATTGATACTTTTAAGATCTTACACTTACTCTATACAAAAAATTTCCCAAATTATCTATTAAAAATTTTTATTCATTGTGTACTAATTGAGACATTTCAAATGGAAACGTGGATCTTATATTTGTGATAAATTTTCTCATAGTACATTTGGTAATCTTTCTCCCCTTTATTTTCTCTTCTCTTTTCCTTGTCCTACACTGGACCCATTGGGCTAATCCAAATTTTTCTTTGTATCTGTGTTGATTTTTTAAAATTTCCCATGAAAATGTTAGAAATTTGATCTCTCAATGCTTTTATTGAATTTTATTTTTTAGGTATAATATCTTTAATTTCCAAAAGCTTTCATAATTCTTTGATTGTTTCATTAGTCTTACATCATGTTTTTGTTTCAAGGTTGAAATGCATTCTTTATTTCACTGAGAATTTGTCATACTACTAATGCAGAGGGTTTTTTGTTTGTTTGTTTATTCCTACATTGTTCCTGCTTTCTCTGTTTCTATTTTGTATTTATTTGCTTTGCTCTCTAATCTCCTTTTTGAGTCTTCCCATAGATGTCTGTTGATTCTTGGATATATATTAAAAACTTAGGAGTGAGGCACTGTAAAGTTAATTTGAAAATCCTTTTGAACAGAAATTGTTTATCAACTGCTAGGGTACAATAAATATGATTAATCTGGCAGTGAGATGTATTTTGTACCTACTATGTCTTACAATTTTATTGTATTCTACCATAGGATTCTTCATTTTCCTATAAATAAAAATCTTGTCTTCTGTTGACTGCACAGCTATAAGCTTAGCTTCTGACTTTTTTTGGAAGATGGCAGAAAGACAATGAAAAAAGAGTTACACTAATAAATATGCAGGTCTTCTCTAAATTTTCTGCTTAACACCAGATGTTCCCAACTGCTTATCCCTCTTTTTGCTAGCTCCAAGTATGGATACATTTCATTTTACTTGTTGTCTTTTTCAAATGACAATTCAGGTAAATACTAAGTGAAATTAAGAAACTGGGGGAGGGACCAGCAGTTAGCATAATGGCTATGTCGCTGAACTCCCAGGCAGTCGACCACGGTTCAAGTCCCAAACCCGGTGGCTTAAACTCATGCCAGGTACATGTGCGTGCGTACCGAAGATCCCAACAGGAGAATGGAGGGGAAGGGATTGCAGCGTGGCCATCCCTCCTGGGGGTTGATTTCTCGCTTTTATCTCTCTTTTTCTATCTTTCTGGCGAGCGCACGTGCCGTATAGTAAAAACCTCTCCAGAAAAAAAAAAAAAAAAAAAAAAAAACGCGCGGTATATAAAAACCCCCTCCAGAAAAAAAAAAAAAAAAAAAAAGAAAGAGAAAGAAAGAAGAAAGAAAGAAAGAAAGAAAGAAAAAAGAAAGAAAGAAAGAAAGAAAGAAAGAAAGAAAGAAAGAAAGAAAGAAAGAAAGGAAGAAAGAAAGAGAAAGAAAGAAACTGGGGGAGTGTAACATTCCTTATACAGACGTTCAACAAGTATATCTCGTTTCAGTGACTGTCTCCTCTACTATGGGTTGTCTCCAATTACCAAGCTGTCCCATTGAGCCCGCTTTGTTATTATCTCCATTATTATATATACATAGACTTACTCTCCATTTCTTCTGTTCGATGAGAATTATTATTTTTTCTTTCTTTTTTTTTTTAATGAGCAGAGAGACAGGGAAGGAGATGAAGAGACAGTCACCCCCAACAGAGTCTTCATTCTGTAATCCATCCGTGGCTTGTGCCAGCGCCAGATCATGGGCATTCACATGACAGACATATTCAGAGGAGACCCTGGGAGTGAACCCAGAACTTACCCATGTGGACCATGGAGCAATGCGTTACTGCCGCACCACCTTCCAGCTACTCAGAAACTGTTCCTTCTACTTTCCCTCTTCACATATTGTTTTTCATGGTCACAGTTAAACTCAAGATTTATTTTGAGGTTTGTATCTTATTCTTCATGTATGTTCTGTATGTCTATATGTTAAAGAAAGAGGGAGAAAAGAGATTTATAAGAAAAGAACAAAAAAAAGTTTAAGAATAATTTTGCAGGAGAACACATGCGCTCACCAGAGAGAGACAGAGAGGAAAGTGAGAAAGCACCACCCCCATGCAGAATGTCACACCTCAATTCCTTCTCCTCCATTCCGCTCTCCTTTTGGGATTTTGGGCAAACACACACATGCCTCAAAGTGTTCCTCAGGCTACCAGGTTTGGAACTCAAATCATGCTGTTGGCCATGTGGGATCCAGTTGTCTTAACCATGAAGCCAATGGCTGGTTCAAAAGAAACTTTTTAGTTGGTCTACTTTAAACAAGAATTTTGAGTTAATTTCTGATTATCCTTGAGACAGTCTCATATCTAAATATCAAAATTCTAATATGTACTTTAGTTTCTCAATAAAGAATACAGAGAGGTAAAGAGAGCATAGTCAGTAGCAATTTTCTTCTTACAATCCAGAGCAGCTTTGAGTTTTCATTTTTTCTTTAATTTTTCACCTGTGTTTTTTTCTAAATAAAACTACTAAAGATTTTACTGTAACCATAACTTGTCCAGCTTTAATTAAGAAGCAAATTAACAAAGTAGGCATAATTTGTGTCTAAATAAAGTTTGGCATCCCAAGAAGAGCTGTAAAAGCATAAATTCAACTTGCATCATCTGCACATTTTAGTCAAATCAAGTACATTTTAATCAAAATATCTCAATTTTTATTTCTTAGCATGTGCTTATGAAATTGCTTTTTCTAAAATACATTGAGGGGGCTGGCAACTGGCATGGTGGTTAAAGGCACTGGATTGCCACATGGCCAGCCGCAGTTCAAGTCCTGGAACTGGCAGCTTGATTCTTGACTTTCCCTCTCTCTGTCTCTCTGTGGTCAAATTAAGATAAGTAAGTGAAATGACATGAAATGAAATGATTCTTCAAAATAAATAAATAAGCAAATAAATAAACAAATAAACGAACACATTGAGATAATCTGCTCTTTTGAAATGGGCTGTATAAAACAATGGGAAAGGGCATGAATTCTAAAGTTCGGTTCTTGGTTTTGAATTCTTGTATGCCTGTTGAATAACTGAAGAAAATATTTATCTTCTCTATTCCTCATCTCTAAAGTGGGAATGTTACTGAAAAACTAACATAGAATAGTAACTAAAATGTTGTGAAGATATTCTGAAACTGTGACATTTGAACATATGAAAACTATTATAATGATATGCAGTAAATATGGAAGATTCGCTTGCCCAATAGAACCAAAATTGTTTTATTAGGGTTTTCCATAAAGTATTCTATAATTTTAAAGGGCTGCTAACTCTGGGTTCCTTAGACTAATCTACTAACTTCTGGCAATGGTTTGAACATTCCTGCCTTTAATCCTCCCTAGGTTGAAACCTAACCCCAGCATGGTTATATTAAGAAATGAGGCCTTTAACAGGTGATTAGGGTCTAACCTTGTGCCCATGATTCCTGCCTTTGTAATAAGATACAACGGAGGTTATTTGTCTCTTCCACTAAGTAAACATGCAGCAAGGGTAAAAGAGAAATGAAGAGTTCCTACTGATAATTCAGCCTCCAGCAAACAAGCAAGCATGGCAAGAGATGTGAGGCCTCCAGCAGAAGATTCCTCATGACTCCTGTAAAGTAGTCATTTCAGGATGACTAGAAATCACTGCAGGATCACAAGAAATATGGGAAAGCAAGAAAATACCTCACCTCCAAGGGAAAAGAATAACTCCTCTTCATCCTCAAACAGTTCAATGGAAATAATGAAAATATCTGATAAAGAATTTTGAACATTAATAATGGCAAAGCTACCAGAGATGGAAGAGAAGAGAGACAATGAACTGCAAAAGAGAAAGGAGAAAGAAGTTGATAAGTTCTAGGAGGTAAGAAAATTCTTACAAGATCTAAAAGAGGAATTACATGCTTTATAAAAGAATCAAACAGAACTGTTAGAAATGAAGTCTATAATACAAGAAGTCAAAAGCTCCCTTGAAAGTATTAAAAGCAGACGAGATCATACAGAAAATAGAATCTCAGATGTAGAAAAGAAAATTGCTGGCCTAGAAAAATCCACCATGAAGACTGAGAAAAATGCCCCCAAATTTGAGAATGATATACGAGAAGTACTAGATTCCATCAAACATCCAAACATCCGGATAATTGGCATTCCAGAAGGTGAAGAGACTCATAAGAGCCTTGATAATCTATTCCATGAAATCCTGCAAGAAAACTTTCCAAATCTAGAGAGGCACTCAAAGATCCAGTCCCAAGAAATACAAAGGACTCCAAATAGAATCAACCCAAGAAAATCTCCTATAAGACACATTATTGCCAGGTTGACCAAAACCACAGACAAAGACAAGATACTAAGATTGGCAAGAAAAAAACATCAAGTTACCTACGAAAGGATATCCCATCAGGCTAACAGCAGACCTCTCATCAGAAACAATGCCAGTGAGGAAAAGAATGGGAAACTATATTCAAAGTGTTAAGAGAAAAGCAATTTCAGCCAAGACTACTGTACCCAGCAAGATTATCTTTCATGTGGGAAGAAAAGATAAGAACATTCTCAGATAAACAAAACCTGAAGGAATTTGCCAGCACCAGACCAGATCTCCAAGTTCTCAAGGGAGAGCTATATCAGGAAAATTAAGTACAGACACATAGAAATAAGAGTTCAAAAACTAAGAAAGTGGTCAACTTAATTGTAGAAACAAATTTGGAGTTGAATATTATGTCCAGAATTTAATCAGGAAAATCGAACCACAACAGAAAATCAAGTACATGGGACTGAATTGATGAAGTATAATTTTATGACTTTTGACTAAAATATTGCTGATTTTCTTGTAGACTTTGTTATCTGGTTGTAAGGATTTGTGTCCTGTCTTGAGATA
>NW_006159942.1:3126801-3131997 GCF_000334495.1 Tupaia belangeri chinensis
TAGTTAGATTATTTAAGAAATTGTGCGATCAATACAACGTGGAGTGGAAAAGAATGGAAGACTACTGTAGAGACCAGAGATAGTGTGAGAAAAGGGGGGAAATGGCCGAGGGTCAGAAATACGGGTAATATATATAATATATGTAGACATACATATTATTATATATATTTATATAACTAGAAATATAAAATTTTGATGATAACATGCATGATTAAGCCACTATGCAGTATGGATGGGAAATCCCATTTTCTATGTTGTGACGATGCTTAGGGAATAAATGTAAATTAAGTTAAAAAAAGTTTTAGAAAAAAAACTAAAACTGTTTTTCTTGAAATTAAAAAAAAATGCATTAAAAATACCTATTCGATGCCTGCAGTAAGATATATAGCCCCAGCTAGGTGCTACTTTATAGGATGTTCATTCTACTCACTGAAGCTTATGCCTAAAGTTGGACTTGTGTTCATGGAAATCAGCTGTGCTTGCTATGAAAATATTTAGATTAATTAAGATCTTTCGTGACTCAATAAAACGTGTGTGTGTGGGGGGGGAAGTATAGAAAGCAAACATAGATACCAGAGACAGTGGGGGAGGAGAGTGGGAGAAGACCGAGGGGAAGAGATAGGGAATCAAGGATGGGGGAAAAAAAAAGCAAAACATACAGGAAACAAGAAGTGGAAAATTATTTGTTGACAATAACATGTATGTTGATGTGCTTGATTGAGCCAATATACAGTGTACTCTGGATGGAAAAATCTCACTTTGTATGTTGTAATGAAGTACAGTGAATGAATGTAAATAAATAAATTTAATAAAAAAAATTACTTTTTATGAAAAGGGTACCTTTGTTGGACACCAAATCTACCAACACCTTGATCTAGTCTCCCCAGCCTGTAGAACTATGAGAAATGAAAGTTTTTTATTTATATGCTACCTAATTTATGATATTTCTGTTATAACAGCCTTAATTTATTAAGGCACTTATAGTCTTATATCATAAATACATTTTAAGCATAATATTCCACCACCAATGGCATAACTATGATGAGTTACAATTAATGATTTTGGTGAGGCAGCAACCAAGGAAACAATGTGCTCAAAAGATAATGTTTGTACATACCAGGAATTGTGGGCCAGGAGCAGGAGAGAGGAAACGGTCCTAGGGTATGGTTCTATCGATGTCTGCTTAAGTTTAAGATTGTTGAAAGATTTAGAATATTTGTCATCATACTAGAGCAGGCGAATGCTAAAGAAGTCATCACAGCTTGGTAGTAGTAAAGGAGTTAGATTCTATGTGGCCAAGTGTAGTTCAAATCCTAGCTCAGGTAGCTTGAAAAACACATGATGTATGTATGTTTGCATGCCTAGGGTCTCAATAGGGTAGAGATGTGGAAAAGATATTACAGTGTGACCATGTCTCATGGGGGGGGGTTCTCTCTGAGTTTCTCTACCTCTCTCTCTCTCTCTCTGATGAACACATGTGCCCCACCTTCTCTGTTTTTCTGTCTCTGATGAGTGCATATGCCCTCTGACAATAAAAAAAAGAAAGAAAGAAAAAGAAAAAAAAAGAGAAGAATTCATTGCAATCTGGGAGAGGAGATAATGGTAAATTTCCCACTGTCTTTTAAAAAATATAATTAACCAGGGGCTGGGAAGTTGCATTTTGCTTGAGGTTCTGGACTCCCATGTGTCTGACCACAGTTAAAGTCCAGGACCTGGTGGCTTGCTTTTCCTCTCTCTCTCTCTTTCTCTGATCAAATTAAAAAATAAATAATAACAAATAAAATAAATAAATAAATCTTAATGTGTATGTGTATATGTGTGTGTGTGTGTGTGTGTGTGTGTGTGTGTGTATGCATGTGTATATATGTATATTTGTATATAATTAACCATTTTCACCTCTACATCAAAGGTCCATAACCAGGTATCATTCAGACACAACTAATTGCTACCTTGGTCACATGTAATCTTTGAAATTTTATATTTGATCACATGCCAATCGATCTACTCATTAGAAAAATTAAGTGCCAATCTTCAAAACTCAGAGTTAAAGTCTGTTCTGTTGCTAGTAATAGGAAATATCTACTCTGGGCATTTATAAAACCTAGGTTTGGAGGCTAAAGGTGCAGAATGGGAGCACATGCATCTGTGTCCATTGATATCTGTTTTTATCTGTGTCCCACTCCTTATAAACTCCCCAGGAGTCAGGCACGGAGTCTCTGTCCTAATGACATTAATCCTAATCCCCCCAATGCCTCACATTCAACACCTAGTCAGATTAAATTCTTACAGTCTTAATTCTGTCACATCTAAAATTCAATACATGAATTTTTGAGCAACATTCAATCCATAGCATCAGGTCAGATGAAAATTTGCTTAAATTTTCAACTACTATGGTCAGTCCTATAGCCTGATGTTTAAGGTAACCCAATCTCATGTAATTGATAACTGCAGTTCAGATAAATCCTAGTGGCTTGAAAAAACACTGAGTGCATATCCCAAATTGTGAGAAGATGGTGAAGTCGAGGAGAACAGGTTGTGGTATGTCTCTGACTTATCACAGGTAATCTTTTCTTCACTTTCTTGCTGCTTTCCAGCAAGGGCATGCACCCTCCGGCAATAAAAATAAATAAATAATGGTAACGTCATTCCAACTACTAAATTGAAGAATAAAAATGTAACCAAATTCTATTGGAAGAATAGCAATTGTTTAACATGAACATACAGAATCTTGGATCATACTATTTTTCTTGAAAAAAATTAATTCTTATATAGATGATGCTGTTAATATTATTTTCTTTGAAAGCAAAATTACTTTATACTTGCCAGAATACCAATAAAACTCATGTGACATAGTCAAAACTAGACTTTCTCTGATTTTTTTTTGTTTTAGAGAGAATTATACTTTGGCGCATGTTCTCACAGAAGAGACAGAGAGATAAAAAGTGAAAAATCACTCCCCCTGGGGGTTGCATAGCCATGCCGTAATCCCTTCTCCTTCATTCTCCTTTTGGGTTTTTGGGTACGTACATACCATGCACCCTGCATGAGTTTTAAGCTGCCAGGTCTGGAACTCGAACCTCAGTTGACTACTTGTGATTCCAGTGACATAACCATTACACCATCTGCTGATACTGATAACTTTATCTTATGCTGTTTTCCAAATGAAAATTAATTCCTAGACTAAGAAATAGTCAACATTTGTTTGTGGAACAGAATGTCCAAGCGCAAGATCTCTATAAAGAAATTTTGTTTTGTTTTTTAACTTAGAAATTTTAGGAAATATAATTTAATGGGCAGTTCTGCTGGAAATGTCTATATTACTTTTCTTGTGCAATAATTTATGATAAAGAATGTGGGATAAAAGTTTTACTAACTTTGGAACCAGCAGTTAGCATAATGGCTATGTCGCTGGACTCCCATGTAGTCGACCATGGTTCGCGTCCCGGGCCTGGTGGCTTAAACTCACGCCGGGCACGTATGTGTGCGTGCCCTAGATCCCAAGAGGAGAATGGAGGAGAAGGGATTGTGGTGTGGCCATCCCCCCTTGGGGGTGATTTCTCGCTTTCTGTCTCTCTGTCTCTCTCTGTCTGTCTGGGTAGCGCACACGCCCTATGGCAAAAAAAAAAAAACCTCTCCAAAAAAAAACAAAAAAACTTTTACTAACTTTTATCAAAAGGCAAGCTTTCCATTTTAAACAATAGCTTGGTTCTTTATAGCCATTGTTTTAATTAAAAATGGCTAGGAGTATAGGAAAAAATACCATATACCCTACACATACAGTATATAATTATAAAACATAATCTAAAAATATTAGAATGCATGATGAAGGATGTCCCCAACAATAAGCTCTACAAGCATTTTCAATAATAATATAGAAAGTATAATCTTCTTAACCATCATGTAGTGGTATTTTTAATTTTTTAGAGAGATCAGCAGCCCTGGTGTGTAGTATTTACCAATGTCTGTGGTGTAAATAATCCTCCATAGCTGATTTCAAGCTACTAATGGATGTTCATCAGTTCACAAAATTACTAAAAGTTTTAACAATGGACTTGTTCTGTATGTATTTACTTTTTGCTGTTGATTCCATTTTATGAGTTCCAGTTCAAATTTTAATTAGGACTCGTTTGAAAGTACAACATTTTAGTATGCAATAAAAATGTACAATATAAGATTTCTTACATTTTTCCTCACAAATTTACATTTTTTATTTGTATTATGATCTGTTATAGATACTCAATGTATGCTTTACTTTATATTTTGTAGTTCCATCCCTTGTACTGAGTCATTATACCAGATGGTATAATTTTGCAAGTACTTCATTTGTCATAAATGTGCTTCATTTTCGTACTTATTAATTATGATCAATACTGCATACATGTGTGTGAAAAGTACTCTGGGTAATTCTCCTACTCACAGGTAATTACAATGGCGAGTGAAATTAAACATGCACTTAATTCTATCTATATTTGCTTTTCCTAAAATACCTCAAAGTAATACCTATAAAATAAAACTTAATTCTAAAGCAATTCACAAACACTTTAAAATTAGGAGCCAATATTAATGTTATTCACGATAATAGTTCAATCTATATTTCATTTAATGGGTATTATACTGGCTAATTTATTACATCACACTATTCCTTGGTTGAGGATGATTTAAAATATTTAGATTCAGATGAAACCACAAACTTATTTTAATTTTAAATAATGTATTCTTCTCAATGTTTTGCTTTTAAACACATACTCATTCTTTAACCTTCTTAGCCATATTTTTCTCTCTTTTCCATTGTATGGCATCTTTTTAACTGATTTTCTTGTTGCTCTTATAGTTATTTAATCCTATGCACTCTTCAATATTGTCTCTAAAATCTATTTTGCATCCTCTCATGTATTTTTCTTTTCTAGAGACTCCAGAAATTAACATTTACATTATGAATTTTGTAAAATCCTTATTCCATACACAAAGATACTAGTGTCTTTCATACAACTCTTGAGATTTTGTGTTGCAATCACTGTTTATTTTGAACACATAAGAGGCACTACATAACTTTACACATTAAACTGCTCAATATTTATCAAATGAGGACAAGTGCCAATTGACTAAAAACTATTCTTGTACCTTTAGCTACATTAGTTCAATCAGTTTTTTTAAAAAAAATTATTCATTTTTATTATTATTTTTAATTTGAAAAGG
>NW_006159942.1:3134388-3153376 GCF_000334495.1 Tupaia belangeri chinensis
GAAAGAGAGAGAAAGAGTGAGAAATCAAGGCACCAGGTCTAGGACCCAAACCACAGTTGGTCAGCTGGAAGTCCAGTGCCTTAACTACCACACCACCTGCTGGTCCCAGTTCAATTAGCTTTTATCGTCTCATTGAGTTTTCATCTTAATATGACAAACTGTGCATGTTGATCCAAAGTTTATAGATGATGATATTGGAGATTCAGAGAAATCCAGAAATAATGCGGCTAATAAGTCAGAAAGCTAGAATTAACCAAAAGGTTACCTGAATCATAGCCTACTTTTTCCCCATAATACTATACTGTCTTTTTTATTAATAAATCAGTGATAGGCAGGTAGTGTGGAGGTTAAGGCACTAGATCCCACATGGCTGACTGCATGGTTTGACTACTGGACCCAGCAGCTTGAAAAATCACACCAGACACATTACCCAAAATCCCAAGAGGAGAGTAGAAGAGAAATTATTGCAATGTGGACATCTCCCCTAGGGAATGGTTTCTTACCCTCCTACCACGGTCTCTCTTGTCTCTCTCTGGCAAGTGCACATGCCCTATAGGAAAAAAAAAATCAGTGACAGTTACATAGGCATGCTACCTTTTTATAAAAAGTTCTTCATTATGAAAAATTAAAAGCATCAGAAAAAATTCCCCTAATCTCTAAAACCAAATCTTCAGATGTTATTGCAGCAATAATTACAAAGTAGATATTCAAATCTGCCAATAGTTGTAGCAAGTGAAATTTCTGACAGGTTGAATTTTTAGTTAACTAAGCCAGGGTCTGCTGTTTCAGTTGAGAATGACAGGCATGTGAGGGCCTTGGCAGAGACAAAGAATTAAAAAAAAAAATAGTATATTCCATCAAAGCTTAAATACTAATAAGAAAAATAAATGAGTGAAAGACATTTTTAGAAATTGATTCTCACTCAAGAAAGAAAGAAATGCAAAGAATTGCCTAGGATTGGCAACTGGGAGATGGTAGGGAACATCTTATGGGTGAAGTATAAAATGAAATGATGGATAACATTGAAATAAATTAGAAAGAAAACATTTGTGTTTTTAATGACAGAGATACCAGAGGAAAGTAATCTCAATTAAGGATCTAAATGAAAGTAAATGGAGCCTGGAACAAAACGAAATCTTGATAAAAAGCAGCTGGATAGAATCTGCAGGTTCATCAAGTTGCTGAAAGAGGAGTTAAGAAAAAACCAGAAGGGAACAGGAATAATGCAAATGGTCCCTACATTCAAGATTACAGCAGAGAACTGACAAGCTATGGTAATTCACAGTTCCTCAGTTTAAAATGGGCTTATTAAGTGAAGGCAAAGCTTGTTTCAATGTCTTTCTTGAGTATGCCAATTAAGCAGCAAAACCTATTTCTCCTTTTGGGCAATCTTTACCTCCAAATAACTCCAGAAAAAAAAAGTAAATATTTATCCTGACTAAGCATTTGGTCAACTATGCAAAAAAGCCTCCAAGTGAATTAAAAGATGCAGAGTAGTCACCCAAAGAAAGAGTAGAAAATCTTGGTTTATTGCATAACTGGTATAGAAACTTACCAACTTATTTGAATAGTTTTAGCTTCTTAAGGTAATGGACACCATAATTCATTACCATTTAATTATGATTCACTATATGTAGGTAAAACGATATCTTTCTTTGTTTAAATAGCAACTTCTTTTTTTTTTTTTTTTGGAGAGGTTTTTGCTATAGGGCACGTGCACTCGCCAGAAAGATAGAGAGAGACAGAGAGACAGAAAGCAAGATATCACTCCCCGAGGGGATAGGCACACTGCAATCCCTTTTCCTCCATTCTCCTTTTGGGATCCTGGGCACCCACACACAAGTGCCCAGCATGAGTTTAAGCCACTGGGTCCAGGACTCGAACCGCAGTCAACTACGTGGGAGTCCTGCAACACAGCCTTTACACCAATTGCTGATCCCTTAAATAGCAACTTCTATAGGGGGACATATTTACCTAAAGTCTGAGAAAAATTATGTACTTATCCTATATGCATCCTTCAAAATGTATTAGTCTTCAAACATATCATCCCTGAGATTTTGTTTCTTTAACAGAGTCCTAAATTTTAATGATTATTTTTATTTTACAAAACCTGCACAATGAAGTTTGGTTTCCCTCAGTTTTGCCAAATTTCACAGCCTCTACAAGGGTTTGGTGGTGGGGGGGTAAATGTGGAAAAAGTGGGCAGCCTTTTCTAGCACCAGTTTTTAGTGGAAAAGCTTTTAGCTTTTCCCATTCAGTATAATGTTAGCTATAGTTTTTTCATATATGGCTTTTATTGTGCTGAGAAATGAGCCTTCTATACAAATATTGCTGAGAGTCTTAATCATGAATGTTGTATTTTATCAAATGCTTTTTCTGCATCAATCGAAATGATCATATGGTTTTTATCTTTCTTTCTATTAATTGTGTATTATATTATGGTCTTGCATATTTTGAATGAACCTGCATCCCTGGGATAAAGCCTACCTGGTCCTGATGAATAATCTTTTCTATATGTTTTTGGATACAATTTACAAGTATCTTGTTGAGAATTTTTGCACCTATATGCATCAACGATATCGGTCTGTAGTTTTCCTTTTTGGTCCTGTCTTTATCTGTTTTCAGATGAGGATGATGGCGGCTTCATACAATTCATTTGGAAGGTTTCCTCCCTTGGATCTTTATTTTTTTAATTTTTATTTATTTATTTGTTTATTTTTGGAGAGGTGTTTTTTTTTTTTTTTTTCCTGTAGGGCACGTGCGCTCACCAGAAAGACAGAGACAGAGAGACAGAAAGTGAGAAATCACCCCCTAGGGGGGATGGCCACACCGCAATCCCTTCTCCTCCATTCTCCTCTCAGGATCTTGGACACGCATGCACACGCGCCTGGCGTGAGTTTTAAGCCACTGGGTCCGGGACGCGAACCGCAGTCGACTACATGGGAATCCAGCAATATAGCCATTATGCTAACTGCTGGTCCCGGATCTTTAGAAATAATTTGAATTGAACAGTTCTTTTAATAACTCTTCCTTAAGAATTTTGTGGAATTCAGAAGTGAAGTCATCAGGACCTGGGCTTTTCTTTTTCAGGAGGTTATTTATTACTGATCCAATCTCATGGCTTGCTAGGGATCTATTCTGGTTTTCTGTGTCCTCCTGATTTAATCTTGGTAAATTATATGCATCCAGGAATTTGTCCATCTCCTCCATGTGTTCTTATTTGCTGGCATATAGTTGCTTATGGTATCCTCTAATGATGCTTTCTATTTCTATTATGTCTGTTGAAATGTTGCCTGTTTCATTATGTATTTGATTTATCTGGTTACTTTCTTTTTCTTTACTAGTCTTAATGGTTTGTCAATCTTGTTCATATTTTCAAAGAACCAGCTTTTGCTTTCATTTACTTTCTGTATAGTTTATTCATTTTCTATTTCATTTATTTTTGGTCAAATATTTCTTTCTTTTGTGGGGTAATTTTTGTGGTGATGTTGTTGTTTTTCCAATTCCTTGAGGCATGATGTTAGGTTGTTTATTTGCCACCTTTCCATCTTTTTCTTATGTGCAGTAATTGCTATGAATTTTGCTTTTATGACTGCTTTTGCAGTGTCCCATAGATTATGGAAACTCATGTACTTATTATCCCTTGTTTCCATAATTTTTTTTAAATTTCAGACTTAATTTCTTCAGTAGTTAAGAAGTCATTCAGAAGTAGATTGTTCGGTTTCCATGTGTTTCTGTATTTTTGAGGATGTTTCTTGAAATTAATATTGAGTTTAATTTTATCATGGTCCAAGAAGATGCTGGATATAGTTTTGATATCTTTGATTTGTGTCCTATCAATGAAACGGTTCCCTGCTGGGGTGAGAAAAATGTATATTTTTTGGTCCTAAGGCGGGAAATTTTATAGATGTCTGTCAAGCCCATTTGATTTAGAGTATTGTTTAGGTCCTGTATCTTTCTGTTTATTTTTTTGTCTAGAAGATCTATCTAAAGGAGATAATGGGGTGTTGAGATTCCCAACAATTATAGTGTTGCAACCTATCTCTCCATTTAGTTCCCTCGGTCTTTCCTTCATGTACTTAGGTGCTCCTGAGTTGGGTGCATAGATATTCGTAAGCGTTATGTCTTCTTGATGAATTAGTCCATTTACTACTATAACATGCCTTTCTTTGTCTCTTCTTACAGTCTTTGTTTTAAAGCCGATTTTGTCTGAAATCAGTATCACAACTCTAGCCCTTTCTTTATTTCTATTTTTATGGGATATCTTTTTCCAGCCTTTCACCTTTAGTCTATGTATGTCTTTATCCATAAGGTGTGTTTCTTATAGGCAACAGATAGAGGGTTTCTGTTTTTCATTTTGTTTGTTTTTAATCCATTTGGCCAGTCTGTCTCTCTCGATTGGAGAATTTAATCCATTAACCTTCAATGTTGTTATCAATATTTTCGGACATGTTCCTGTCATTAAGTGAGCCATTTTCTTGGGTGTTTTTTGTTCTCTTATATCTGTCCATCTGACTTTTTAGTATTCCTTGTATAGCACTCCCTTCAGAATCTCTTGAAGAGCTGATCTGGAGTTGTTAAATACTTTTGGGTTTTGTTTATAGGAGAATGTTTTTTGTTCTTCCCATATGAAGGATAATCATGCTGGGTATAGTATTCTTGGTTAAAATTGTTTTTCATTTAACTGTGTGACTATATTTCCCCATTCTTTTCTTGCATGCATTGTTTCTAATAAGAGGTCTGATGTTAGCCTGATGGGATCACCTTTGTAAGTAACTTAATTTTTCTCTTTTGCCAATTTCAGTATCTTGTCTTTGTGGTTTTGGTCAATCCTGCTATGATGTGGCTTGGAGAGGCTCTTCTTGGGTTTATTATATTTGGGGTCCTATGTATTTCTTGGATCTGGATATTTGAATGCCTTTCTAGATTTGGAAAGTTTTCTTCCAGGAATTCATGGAAAGTTTATCAACACCTTTATTATTTTCTACTAGATATGCTTGATGGTATCTGGTATTTCTCGTACATAATCCTCATTTTTCTTGATTATTTTCTCGGTCTTTCTCATAATTTTTCCTAGGTCAGAGGTTTTATTTTCTACATTCGAGATTCGATCTTCTGCATGATGTAATCTACTTTTAATACTTCTTTTTTTTTTTTTGGAGAGGTTTTCACTATAGGGCGTGTGCGCTCGCCAGACTGACAGAGAGAGACAGAGAGACAGAAAGCGAGAAATCACCCCCCCGGGGGTATGGTCATGCCGCAATCCCTTCTCCTCCATTCTCCTCTTGGGATCTTGGGCACGCACACACATGTGGTGCCCAGTGTGAGTTTTAAGCCACTGGGTCCGGGACGCAAACCGCTGTTGACTATGTAGGAGTCCAGCGACATAGCCATTACACTAACTGCTGGTTCCCTGCTTTTAATACTTTTGAGGGATGTTTTAATTCCTGCATCACATTATTCATCTCTAACAATTCCTTCTGATTATTTTTTATGGTGTCTGTTTCTTCTTCATGAAAGGACTTCTTCATCTCCTGGAGCTCGTTGTCTCTTTTCTCTTGTATCTTATTTAGTTTGGTCACTACAAATATTCTGAATTGTTTATCTGACATTTCTATTACTTCCATTATGTTATCTTTGGGTGATAAGGAATTAATGTTTTCCCTTGGGGGAGAGACATTTTGTTGGCTGTTTATATTGTGCCTCTGTGATGGTTCCTAGTCATCTGGTGATGTATACATTCCTTCCTAAATTATTCAATGTATCGCCAAGCATTGAAAGGTGTGCAAGAGTAGAAAACTGGCGTTCTCTCTTCTCTGTCTCCTTGTTGCTCACTGGTACCCTGCACTGTTGTCAGTGGTCCTGGGTGACCCAAAGTCTTCCCTGTTTCTAGAGAGCGGGTGTACCTAAAACAGCTGCTGAGCTTCAGTTCAGTAACATAGAAGAGATCGCTAAGTGCACATTGTGTGCCCTGAGCTATATTAAAAATGGAAGTCCTAAAAGTCCAAAGGTGAGTGGGGGAGGGGATGAGCCATGGTTCCCAGTCATTGACCCCACAGGTGCAGGCAGCCTGCCTTCCTGCAAGGCCCTCCACTGGAATGGGTGTCCAGATGGGTTGGGGATGGGGGCAAGTTTGTCTCAAAGTCCCAAGAAACAAGCCTGAGAGTCCAAAGGTGAGTGGGGCAGGGGAAGACCCAGGAGTCCGGTTGTTAACAGGTGCAGGCAGCCCCTCTTCCAGCAAGTTCCTCCACTGGAATGGGTGTCTGGATGGATCAGGAGTGCCACAAGTTCTTAATCTTTTATTCTGAAGCTTTCTTTACCTAAAGTTTGGGTATATTTCACAGATACTTATATTATTAAATATAATTTAATCTGATAATCATTAGCTTCCTAATTGGTGATTCAGTCCATTTTTACTAAGTAGAATAACTGAAATATTTATCTTTGTTTCTACAATGTTCATTTGTACTTTCTACTTTTTGTATGTCAAATCTATCTACCCATTATCTTACTATCTATATTTTGTATTTTATATTCTTTCTTCTTGAATTGCTGTTTTTATTAAACTGTTCTTTATTTTTCTCTCACTCCTCCATTTTTCTGTTTACTAACATGGGAGGTGTTTTCATCTTCATTCTTGTGTTATTTTCTGAGTTAACTTAACATTTAATTTGCCTGTTTACCCACTTCTTAATTTGACCAATATGCTTACTTTCCAAAATTTTAAGAACTAGTATCACCAGCACGGTAGAAGAGTTTTATAATTTTGTACTGATTTTGACATATTTTTTCTATTAGAATAATTCAAGAAACAAACTTTTTTAATAGTGTGAAAAAATTGGTGAAATACTAATCAAATTTCATTTTGAAACATTTGATAGAACTCAACTATCTATACACCTACCTGGTATGTATAGTGTGTGTGGGGGGGGGTAAGTTTTTGTCATAATAGACATGGTGATATACAGATTTTCTGTTTTATATTGATTAGTTGTACCTTTTTAAGGATTTAGGGTTTTTTTTTTTTTCTTGAGTTGTTGAATTTGTTCAAAATGTCTGTAGAGTCTGTATTGATAATCCCACTATGATTTCTGACATTGTTGATTCATGTTCTCTGTCTAACTAGTGGTTATCTAGTGGATACCTAGTGGTTTTCTTTTCTTTCTTTTTTTTATTTTATTAACTTTCCAAAAATCAACTTTTGGCTTTAATTTTTTCTATTATTTTGTTTTCTATGTCACTGGTTTATCCTTTGGTTTTATTACATCCTTTAGTTTCTTTATTTTCCTTTTCCTAGTATCTTAAAATGCTAACATATATCACAAGCTTTATAGAGTTTTTTCTTTTTAAATATGAACATTTAAAACTACAGTTTTGACACAAGTATAGCTGTGAGTGCACCCAACAAATTCGATGCTATATTTTTGTTATTATGTATGCTTTCAAAATATATTCAGCACCATATAACGACATTTCAGTCAATGATGGACTGCATATACAGCAGTGGTCCCATAAGATTATAATAGAGCTGGAGATTTTCTTACAGCCTTGTGATGTTGTTGCCATGGTAATGTCAGTGCAATGCATTATTTATGTGTTTGTGGTGTGCTTATATAATCAAACTATTTCACTTTTAGTTGTATGAAATTATAGCATGGATGATAGTACATAATACTTAATCATAAATTATTGTTTTACTGGTTTATATATTTACTATATTTTTAATCATTATTTTAGAATGTCCTCCTTCTATTTATAAAACAAAATGTTGGAATCAGAAGATGGTGTAATGTTTATGTGGCTGGACTCCCACATGGCTGACCATGGTTTAAGTCCTAGACCTGGAGGCTTGAAACACCCCAGGCACAAATTCATGTGTTGCCACCCAAAATCCCAAGAGGAAAATGGAGTAGAAGCTATTGCAACATGGCTATCCCCTCTAGGGGTGATCTATCAGTTTTCTTTTCTCTTTCTCTGTCTCTTTCCAATGAGCACAGATACCACAGATGATTTTTTTCTTTTTCCCATTAGGTTATGGCAAAAACCTTGAAAAAGAAAAGCTTAAAAAGTTTATAAAATAAAGTTATAGTAAGCTCAGGATAATTTATTATTAGAGAAAGAAAAGAATTTTAAAACAAATTTAGCATAGCCTAAGTGTGCAACGTTAATAAAGTCTATAGTACTGTACAGTAATGTCCTAGGCCTTCACATTCATTCACCACTCACTCACTGATTCACCAAGAGCAACTTTTAGTCTTGCAAGCTGCATTCATGGTGTACCATTTTTAAAAATCTTTAAGCTGTTACTTGTAATGTTTTTGTCTATGTTTAGGTATGTTTTGATACTCAAATACCTTAGCATTACAATTACCTATGTATTCAGTTATGTGCTATATAGGTCTGTAGTTTTCAAGTGTACTTACACAAATGCAGGTGATATAGCCTAGGTATGTAATAGACACATCTGAGTTTGTGTAAATACATTGTATAATGTCCACACAGTGATGAAACAGCCTAATGATGCATTTATTAGAATGTATTCCCACTGTTAATCAATTCTTGACTGTAGTTTCCAATTTCTCAATCTACATGATATATCTGTTCCATATTTTGGTTCTGCCATTTTTTTAATTTTTATAATTTTTATTATTCTAATTTATTTTATACATTCAATCATTGTACATCATTACAGCTTATAAAATGAATTACCAAACATGAATACACTTCACAACAGTTCAGTTGAAGATACCACACACATTATCATCAACAGATAATCCTCCATTTCTGTGTTCCCTAAGTGTCTTTCCTCTCTAATTTTTTTCCTTGTTTCATTTTCTCTCACTCTTCCCCATCTCCCAACCTCTTCCCATACTGTTTCCAGTATCTGTAACCATTCTCCATCCTTCTATATCCTCGAATCTTTCAGTTTCTGCCATAGAGTGTGGACAGTTGGTAAATATTAAGTGGAGACATACCAATTTTAAACCTTGAACTTTTTATTTGATTGTCTTAAAGATTCATAGGTTGATATTATTCTTAAAATATAGTTTCATTGGTACATAATTTTATGTTAGCACTCATTCGTTCATTGTTTTAATGATATCAAAAAATTCTGAGATTACGTACAAATGATGATGAGAGTATATGTAAACTCAATTTGTAAAATATGCTTGCATATGTCAGAGTAAACCCAATCCCTAACTTATGGTCATAATATTGTTTATATTATAGATTCTTATATCTTAGGCTTCTGACTTGTCACTTTTGTTTTTCATTGGAAAACGGACGAATTATTTTGACTGTCCAGTCTCAAAGTCTAAAGATAACATTTCTAGAGTAATGCAGACTCTGCATTATATTTTTAAAGAGTTGATGATAAAGAGTTGAAATAGATAACTATTTTTTACTAATTAAAAAGAAGACAGAAGCTATTTGTCCAAAGTGGTGCTTAATTTAGATAAAATTTAATAACTGAATGTTGCTTGTAAACAAATTGCTTAGATGCCTACATATTTTAAGATTCAATGTATTCCTAGAGAAAACTTATTTTTAAAATTGGCACCATATTAACATTTGTATATGGTACTGCAATGAATTTGCTTTAACATTTGAAAAACACTTAATTCTGTTATAAAAGACAAAAATGACAGCTAATATGAAGGTAACTCATAAAAATTACTAACAAAGACCATAATAAGGAGGCTGATTATGAAGTATAGGCAAAACTCATAAGATGTGCTAAAAATAGATAAGGAGCAAATAAGTAGCAAGTAAGATACAGGCAGAATCCATAAACTGAACTAAACATAGATAATAAATAATGAATAGCATATGGCACACGCTAAAAATGGAAAGAACAATTGCAATGTGTGTTCAAATAAAAGTGTTAAGTAAAGACGTGGATAGAAATGTATATTGACAACACATCCTGTAGGCTGAAAGCTATCTTATCTCTACATAAGTCACCCTGTGTGACACCTACAACGGTCCTATTATGATCCCAGCTATGCTTTGTTCCAAAACGGTATTCAACACTCATGGCTATTCAGCAGACTAAATGGGAAATTACTTATAAGTTTTAGCATCTTTCTTAAGGAGCAATGTTGATCATTACCTATGATACCTTATGTCTATGAGCCCCTTACACATACTTCACTATGGTTCTCAAAATTACAGCATCAGGAGCAAAAAGCATAGTGGAAATGAAAATGAGAATCAGGACATTTGAGCATGATATAACCCAGAATTTGTGCAGTGAGTTTTAGTGATTTTTTTCTCTCTCACTCATAACCTATCTGAAGTGCAAAGTGTGTTAGCCTACTTTATCTCTTTCTTTTGTGTCCTGGTTCAGAATTTTAATATACTTAATGAACTGTGCTTTGGTCTTTCTGTTCTGTGATCTCTGGGGTATTTTGCCTGTTAGCGTGCACAGAGGCTATTACTGCATTGAGTAATTTTCTATATGATAAATGATAATAAAATAATTAGAGCACTTTCCTAATACTCTTTTAAGAGTATAGTAAAGGCCAATTATTAAATAATTAAGGAGGCCTGAAGACCACATATCCTAGTATCTGGAATATCCAATTGTACTTATTGTCACAAACGAATTTATCTGTGTGACTTCTCTCTAACCTTGGCTGATACCAGATATTTCTAAGCATGAAAGACCAAGTAAATCCTCCATAAGGCTGTTAATTAAACTGTAGGTTACCTTGGGGGACATTTCTTCTGACACCATCTGGCCATGATCACATATCCTAGAGAATGGAAACTTGTGGTTCATATATTTTGATTTCTATTTATATAATTATAGTTATTTTGCTTTATATAAATCTATAATCCTTTTCTAAAAGAGTTCTAAAACATCTCAGTGGATTTCACATACTGATAGCATATCAAATGCTACGTTCCAATGATGCCTGCAATATTTCACTAGCTGCGCTCTTGTCTGACTTGTGTCAGTGCCCTCATTTATCATATACTCTGTTGTCAGATCAATCTTATTAAAGAGATGCTTTGAGTCACTATCATTTTTAAAGTGTTTCAATGGATCCACCTTTAAATTCAATAAAATCCAAATTTCTTACTCTGGTATTCCAAAACCTTAGAAAATCAGCCCTGTCTCTGTTGTAGGCTTATATATTCTATTATTGTAAATCAAAGCTATGGTTGCAATGCTTAAATGCCTGGTTAATTCTCTAATTAAGTAAATTCTAAAAAAGTGTGCTATTTGAAACTCCAAGTGCCTATCTGTTTTCTGTAACTACTAAATACATAGTCATTAATGGTTTGAACAATAGTCTTATTATCTACAAAATGAAAAGATAATAAATGTCATTATAATCATAGCCATAATTATATTTGTCACAAAAAGTTGTTGAAATTAAATTAAGTCATCTATAAAGCATTTTATATTCTAAAAATCTTTCTGTTTTTGTCTCTCTGTGTAGATCTGTCTTTCTGTGTGTACACATACACACACACAAATGTATAACCCGTACTCACTTATTTATATATACTTTCATAGATATAGATACAGATACATGCTTTCCACACACTGCTCCATGGATAACTACATTAACATTCTACGAATCTTCCCAATGTCCTTAAAAAAAATGTCTTGTTTCCTATTCACTCGCTAAGGAAATAGTAATTCTACTTTCTCCTTAAACCTTCTCCTGATGTAATCTTGAGATCTTTTATTGATATCACTTACTTGGATGGGTTGAGGACCCTCATGCACACATGTAATGGCCTATAAGTATATGAGCATCTATGCCTGAAATGAACTGTTGGGCAAAGCATAGTAGTTTGAGAAGTAGGGTTGTTGTTAAACAGTCAAGATATATCCAGGAAGGAATCAAAGGGAGGTCAAATGGCTCTCTCTGTATAAAGCTGGACCATGGATGAAACAAACAAAATTAAATGGTACAAGTTTTGAAAACTAGACAAAGTATGTCAGATGGCCCAGGATTAGAAAGATGGAGTAGCACATAAGTTGGTTGCTATGGTCTGTCACTCCAAATGCATGTGTTAAAACATTCTATAATGCAATAATATTGAGATGTAGAGTCTTTAGAAAGTTAGGTCATGAGGGCCTTCTTCTAATGTGAGTGGAACTAAGACCTTTAAAGAGGATTTACACAGAGTTAGGCTGTTTTTGATCTTTCGTTTCTCCATCTTGTGAGGACACAGTATTCAAGGCACTATCTTAGATGTAGGGACTGGGGCCATCATAGAAATTGAACCTGCCTAAACCTTTTTTTTTTTTTTTTTGGAGAGGTTTTTGCTACAGGGCGCGTGCGCTCGCCAGACAGACAGAGAGAGACATAGAGACAGAAAGCGAGAAATCACCCCCCAGAGGGGATGGTCACACCGCGATCCCTTCTCCTCCATTCTCCTCTCGGGCTCTTGGGCACGCACGCACACGCGCCCGGCGTGAGATTTAAGCCACCGGGTCCGGGACGCGAACTGCGGTCGACTACAGGGGAGTCCAGCGACATAGCCATTACGCTAACTGCTGGTTCCCAACCTGCCTAAACCTTGATCTGAGACTTCACAGACTTCAGAGAAGTGAGCAATGGATTTCTGATTTTTATACATTACCCATTCTCAAGTATTATGCTATAGCAGCACAAATGTGCTAAAATGGGGTGTTTTCAGAGAAGCATCACAAAAACTTTGAAAACTAAATTGCAATTTGAAATATTGTCTGCAAATTAGGCCAGGATATGAACTCTCAACATACTCAGGTTGACTGTCTGATACAAAAAGGTCCAGAATAGGCCATTCCTATAGCCTAGTAGTTAGGAAACCAGATCCTTTGTGGCCAAGCATGGGTTGAGTCCCAGCCCCAGTGGCTTGAAATACACACCAATTTTGTGTGCATACATGTATATGATATGAGGGAGAAAGGACAGCGGTGTGACTAAGTTCAGGAATATCTAAACTTCAGTGAGTAGAGTAATCAATAGACTTCTCATTCAGAAAACATGCAAACAGTAAGAGAGAGATATGAGCTATTTAAAGGGTTCTCTCTTTTTTTTGTGGAGAGGTTTTTGCTATATGGTGCATGCGCTCGCCAGACAGACAGAGAGAGACAGAGAGACAGAAAGCGAGAAATCACCACCCAGGGGGGATGGCCACGCCACAATCCCCTCTCCTCCATTCTCCTCTCGGGATCTTGGGCATGCACACACACATGCCTGGCATGAGTTTAAGCCACTGGGTCCAGGACTCGAACCACAGTCGACTACGTGGGAGTCCAGCCATCACACTAACTGCTGGCCCCTGAAGTGTTCAAAAAAAAAAATATCACACACACACAGAGCAAGAATTTCTGTATGCAGTGAAATGGCCTTACACACACAGACACACACACACACAAAGGAGCTATAAAATATTTCTTGGACTAGTAACTGAAAGACTTCATTAGAGGCACAGATTTCTGACTAGATAGGATAGGAAGTTCTTAACAAAGAAGAAATTCAAATATGTATAAATAAAAGTAGTACATAGGATAAATAAATAAATGAAGTAAAAATAAATCCTTTTCTTAATTGATATAAAAGATAACTTTTTGAAAAATATGCGATGCTATATAATACACATAAATGAACCAACATTAGTATCATAAAGTGTGGGAAGAAGAAATCAGAAAAATTGTATGAGAAGCCAGCAAGCAGCATGGTGATTAAGGCACTGAACTCCAACATGGCTGACCATGGTTCGAGTCCTGGACCTGATGGCTTGCTTTCTCTCTCTCTCTCTCTCTCTCTCTTTCCTCCTCTTCTCTTTCTGGTTAGTGCATGTGCCCTGTAGCAAATTAAAAATAATTATAATAATGATAAAAAATAATTATTTGAAAAAAGAAAAATTATATGATACAGCTAAACTACATGGGAAGCAATACAGAATTAACAGGTGGGTTAAATTAGTTTAAAATGTTTATTGCAAATTCTAGAGCAACCACTGAAAAAATGAAATAACAGTACAATTAATATGCTAAGAAGAAATAAAATGGAATTATGTAAAATGCTCAACTAAAGCAAATAATGCCATTTATAAAAGAAGGGAAAATTGCAAAAATAGAAAACAGTTACAAACTCGGTAATCTAACAGCATCAATAATCACTTTAAATGTCAATTGTAGGTCATTAGTACAACAGACGACAGCAAGAAAACTGAGGCCAGAGAGATTGTCATAGGAACTCCACTGTCCCCTGGCCCCACTATTCCAGGTGCCCAAATCTTCCCATTTCTGCCTTCTTCCTCCACCATTAGACCTAGACCCTGCACAGAGTGGCAGCCAGTGAGTGCAACTGAGGCAAAAGACTGCTTTAGACTTTTAGCTGCCTTATGCCAACTCAGGAATACTTTTCAGACTTCATAGTTTTCTGAAACATGGCCCCTACTTTCTTTTCCAGTTGAAACCATGAAGTTCAACCCCAGGTGCATCTGTTCTCAAGAAACTGGTAAGCCATTGGAATACCCATTTCCAGCAACAATGGTGCAGTTTTTATATCCTAAATACAAAGGATACTAAATGGCAGTTTGGAGTCACAGTCATGCATTTAATGTGTCTTGAATATTTTAAATGACTTCTATTATGTTTTTAGTAGTATTGTTTCCTAAAGAAAAACCACTCTTTGATTGTTGCTCTCCCTGTCAGAATTGTGTGAACTCTGTAACAGCTTTGGTCGTGGTAGTCCAGTTTTCCTAATAATTCTGTTAATGTACTGTGAAAGATTGGAAATTTGAAGTATGCAGTCTGTATGATACTAAATTGTGATTTGGTGGGACTTACATAACAGTTTTCAACATCTGAAGACAGTGGTTCTTGATATCCTCTTAAGGAAAATTTGCCTACAAATTTGAAGCTGGAACATCACTGGAATAACTTAAAAAGTATCACTATACTTGGCTTTTTAAATTTTTGGTATGTATGTTAAGAATTGGGTACAAATTGGAATGTCTGTACTGATCCTTGACACAACCAATAAATCTCAATTACAAAAAAAAAAAAAAAAAAAAAAAAACAGAATACAAATCAAGCAGCTTATCCGTAAAAAAATAAAAAATTCAACTCAATTAAAAGATGATAAAATGAGCTGAACATATAACTCTCTAAGGAAGATATATGAACAACCAAAATGTATATTTAAAAAATGCTCAACATCCCTCATCACAAGGGAGATGTACATAAAACCACAATGACCTACCACCTAACTCCAGTCAGAATGTCTAAGGTTAGAAAAACAAAAATGATAAATGCTGTCAAGGTTATGGTGAAAGGGAACTTTCTTACATTGTTGAAGGGAATGTAAATTGGTATAGTCACTGTGGAGAATAATACAGAGGTTCTTCAAAGACTTACAAATAGAACTAACATTTGATCCATCAATTCTTCTCCTGGGTGTCTACCCAAAGGATAGGAGAACACTCAGTAGGAAAAGTTCTTTTACCTCTATGTTTATTGTGGCATTATTCAGAATTCCTAAAACCAACCCAAATGTCCGTGAACAGATGAATAGACTGAAAAAGTGTGGCACATATACTCTATGTAATACTACACAGTAATACAAAAATAAACCCTGACATTTAATAGAAAGTGAACAGATATGGAAAATTTACTGCTGAGTGAAGCGAGCCAGGCTATGAAAGAAAGACATTGTATGATTCCACTTAATATATACTGACGTTCCGCACTTTCTGACTGAAAGATTAGAGAATATAGAAGCAAGGAAAATGGTTATGTATACTGGGAACAGTGTGGGAAGAGGGTGGGAGAAGCAATAGAAAGTATGGGACAGATAAATGGATGATTATCTGTTGATGATAATGTGTATTGTATCTTCAACTGGATTGGTGTGAAGTGTATTCATGTTGGGTAAATTTACTTTATAAGGTAAGTGATGTATAGTGATTGAATGTATAAAATAAATTAAAATAAAATTTTAAAAATAAATAAATGTAAGTATAAGCATGTAAATACAAATTAAGTACATAGAGAGTACAGGGGTAAGTGCTAAGGAGAGATAGAAAGCCGGAAAGAGCTGCTGAGAAAGTTAGTTGGTAAGGTGAGGTAGCAATTTAAAACTGATCGACTAGTTGTCTCCAGTGGTTTCAATATACATATATATGTATTTATTATAGCCATTATTCATGGAATCAAACTAGATAATAGAGGAAAAGTTCAAAATGTGATAACTGACTCTTTCTTTGGAATGAAATTTTTTTTAAAAAAGGCTAAAAATAAAGAACTTTGTAAAGTTAATCAAATCACTGACTTTACCATGTGTTCACTTTTAAACATCTCTTTCCAATTTATTTCATCTTTGCTTTTTTGAGGACATTTCTTTATGCACAATACAATACTATGGTGTTACGAGAACTCACATGTGTGAGTAAAAGTGCTCTTATTCTATCTCTTCCAATGATTTATTGTTATTTAAAATTTTACCTATCCTCTAACTGGACCAATGTCTGCTACCCACAGATTTTTTTTTCAGATTATAAACTCTTATCTCACACAGTACTCTACATGGAAATTGTGAATTCTTTTTTTCATTGGCTATGTTAAGATTATCTCTGTTAATTTATGAGATTGTTTGTTGCTTGATTTTTAATCGTATGTTTTTCTTTAGAATTGTATCTCACAGTAGAGAATGTCATATACAACTCGGTACATACTTTCAGAATAACCATTGGAGTGGATTTGAATGTTCACAACATAATATAATGTTAAATGTTGAATATGGTGGATTTTTTTATATCCTCTATTTGTTTATTACCTACCATATACATGCTTTTAAAGACTATTTGGTACTCTACAAAGATGTGTAATGATAATATGTAGGTCATAAATTACAATAAATATTTAAAGAGAAGGAAAGAGTCAATTGTATAAAAATAAAAATTAAAATACAGAAATTATCAGAATGGATAAGCTAAAGAAGTCTAAACTGTATGTTATCTATAAGAAATCCTCTTTGATAAGAATGGATCTTGATATGTTAAAAGTAAAGGGATTAAAAGAGCCTGACAGTGGTGCAGCAGCAGAAGGTGCTGCTCTGCCAGACTCACCAGTGTGGGAAGTTTCCTGGTTTGCCTCTCCTTGAGCATGTGGGAATTCTCATGTTCATGATGAAGGCCTGGATGAGGTTGGGGTGGTTTGTGGCATAAAGACTCTATCAGAGTTACTATCTATTTCTCTGTTTCTGTCTCTGTCTCTGTCACTCATGAAAGAAATGAAATTATAAAAAAAGTAAAGAGTAGAAAAGGTATAACATGATAACACTAATCAAAGATAAAGTAGCTATATTAATTTTACACAAAGCAGGCTTATGAACAAAGACATGTGTCAAGGATAAAGAAGGGTTTTATAAAATAATAAAGGGTGAATTATCAAGAATGTATAATAAATCTTTACATGTATGCACCTAACAACATCCAAAAGCATAGGACAAAAATGACTAGAATTGAGAAGAGAAATAGAGACATTTACTATTAGAGTTGAAGTCTTCAGCACTCTTCTGGACAGACCAAGCAGACAGGAAGTGACCTGAAGAGCACTATCAATTAAGTTTCTCTAATTGACATTTAAATACTTCATCAAACAACAGCAGAATATTTATTTTTCACTAGCTCTCATAGAAATTCATTAAGGTAAATTACATTCTGGAATGTGAAACTCACTTTAAAAATTAAAAAGAATACAATCTACAAAGCATGCTCTCAAAGAACAATGGGATTAAGTAGAAATCAGGAATAGAAAGGTATCTGAAATCTCCCAAATATCTGGAGATAAACAATATAATCTGTATGTGACAAAAGGGTCCAAAAAAGTCACAAATATTTAAAAATTTTATTCTAAGTAAAAGTTAAAATGCAGTTTATCAAATTTAGGACAGTGAAAGCAGTGCTTAAAGGAAAAATTATAGTATTAAATGCACATATGAGAAAAAGTAAAAGCTTTAAAATCACTAATCCAAGTTGCCTTTAAAATGACTAATCTAAGTAGCCACTTATTGAAAATAGAGAAAGAAAAACAATTTACACTAAAGCAAGTGACAAAAACAGAAGAGGATTGAGTTCCTCCTGCATGGTCGCCCAGGAGAACCTGCCGCTGTGCTGGCCGTGCTCTGTCGGACACGATGTCCATGGAGCCATTCTGAGAAGAGGATTCCTCATGGCTCCTGCAAACTAGTCATTTCAGGGGACAGGAGAAATGAAGATTTTCTACTGATAATTCAGCCTCCAGCAAACAAAGCTAGCGTGATTGAACTTCAAGAATTCGAAAGAAACACACCATCCATCAGATGACAAGAAATCACTGCAGGACCACAAGAAATATGGGAAATCAAGAAAATACCTCTCCTCCAAGGAAAAAGAATAACTCTTCTTCATCCACAAGCAGTTCAATGCAAATCATGGAAATGTCTGATAAAGAATTTAGAGTATTCATAATGGCGAAGCTAACAGAGATGGAAGAGAAGAGAGACAATGAACTGCAAAAGAGAAAGGAGAAAGAAGTTGATGAGTTCCGGGACGTGAGGAAATTCTTGCAAGATCTAAGAGGAATTACATGCTTTACAAAAGAGTCAAACAGAATTGTTAGAATTGAAGTCTATAATACAGGAAGTCAAAAATCTCCCTTGAAAGTATTAAAAGCAGACTAGATCATACAGAAAATAGAATCTCAGACATAGAAGAGAAAATTGCTGGCCTAGAAAAATTCACCACAAAGACTGAGAAAATGGCCCCAAAATTTGAGAATAATATACGAGAAGTACTAGATACCATTAAACGTCCAAACATCTGGATAATTGGCATTCCAGAAGGTGAAGAGACCCATAAGGGCATTGATAATCTATTACATGAAATCCTGCAAGAAAACTTTCCAAACCTAGAGAGGCATTCAAAGATCCAGTCCCAAGAAATACAAAGGACCCCAAATAGAATCAACCCAAGAAGATCTTCTCCA
>NW_006159942.1:3153992-3156923 GCF_000334495.1 Tupaia belangeri chinensis
GGGAAAGAATATAAATTAAGTTACAAAAAAAAAGTTTCAGGAAAAAACAAAAAATCCATTCGATGACCGCAGTAAGATATATACAGCCCCAGCTAGGTGCTACTTTATAGGATGCCTAAAGTTAGACTTGTGTTCATGGAAATGTATATATCAGCTGTGTTTGTTATGAAAATATTTAGATTAATTAAGATCTTTAGTAATTCAATAAAAAATGGGAGGGAAACAATATAGAAAGTAAACAGATACCAGAGACAGTGTGGGAAGAGAGTGGGAGATGGCAGAGGGTAAGAGATAGGGAATCAAGGATAGGGGGGAAAAAAGCAAAACATACAGGAAACAAGAAATGGAAAATTATTTGTTGACAATAAGATGTATGTTGATGTGCTTGATTGAGACAATATACAGTGTACACTGGATGAAAAAATCTCATTTTGTATGCTGTAATGATATACAGTGAGTGAATATAAACAAATAAATTTAAATAAAAAAAAACAGAAGAGGATTTAGCAGGTGGCATAATGGTTAAGGTGATAGACTCCCCCCATGGTGGACCATGGTTTGAGTTCTGGACCCAGTGGCTTGAAAATTATGCTGGGTATGTGTGCTTGCATACCAAAAATCCCTAAAGGATAATGTAGGGGAAAGGATTAAAGGCATTCCTTTTCTGTGTCTCTCTCCAGCAAGTGCACATGCTCTATAGCAAAAGGCTTCAAAAAAAAAAAAAAAGTAGAAAAAAATAATAAAAACTAGAGAAGAAAAGACTGGTATGGAAAGTAGGAAATTGATAAAGTCAATGAAATATAACCTGGTTCTTTAAAAGTTATTGATAAATTGTATTTATATAAAATTCTCACAGAGCAAAACAAATGGAGGGTAAAGACATACATTACAAATATTAGTACAGATCTCATGAATGGTAAAGGATGATAAGGAATAATCATGAACAATTCTATCCCAACGAAAATAGCTTAGATAAAATGAACCAATTCTTTGAAAGAAATAAACTAACACAACTCACCAAAAGACAACCAGATAATCTGAGCAGGTCAGTATCTATTAAAGAAATTGAGTCAATAATGAACAACAAAAACAGTGCATGAGCCCGTGTTTTTACTTACAAATTCTTTCAAAAGTTAAAGGGAAAAAAATGACACCATAGAAATGTCCAGAGAAAGAAAGGAGCGGAAACAAAAATTTCCCATGTCATTTTATGAGGTCAGCATTATCTTAGTACCAAAACTGGATGAAGACAACACAAAGAAAACTATCAATCAAAATTGCTCATGAACAAAGACATCCAAATGCTTAAAATTTATCAAATTGAATGTGAAAACGTGTAAAAAGAATTATTCACCAAGACAAAGTGAGGTTTATTTTTCCAGGAATGCAAGGTTAGTTTAACATTTGAAAATTAGAGTGGCCTACTGCATCAATTTCCTTAAGAGCCAAAATCATATGGTTATATAACTGAGTCAGAAAAAGCATTTGACTATAGTCAACTACATGCAATAACAAATAGACAAACAAAAACACTTTTACCAAACTAGTAATAGAAGAAATATCTATAAAAATCCTACAGAGAATACCATGTGTTGAGTGACAAACTATTTGTTTTTCCCCTACGATCAGAAATAATACCAGATTATCCCCTCATCATTCCCTGACAACATTGACTGGAAGTTCTAGCTAATGCAATAAAATAAGAAAGTGAAATAAAGGTATAAAGACTAGGAAGAAAGATAAAACTTCTTTATTTGTAGATGACATGATTACACATATGGAAAATTCCACAGAATTTACAAAAATAAAAAAAGCCATCTGGAACTAATGAACTTACTGAAGTTAAATGCTAAAAGGTCATTTCTTTTTATATATCAGCAAAAAGCATTGGAATTTGAAATTTTGATATCTCTTATAGGGGTACTCCAAAATAAATTATTGATATATAAATCTAACAAGACTTTATAGGATTTATGTTCAGAAAACTGTAAAACAAAATAAAATCTAAATAAAATAAAATTCCATGTTCATATAATGAAAGACTCAATTTGATAAGATGTCGTTGTTTCTCAACTTGATCTATAAATTCAGCTTATTATCAACCAATAACCTATCAAGTCATTTTAGGAATATTAATGAAATCATTATAAAGTTTATGTGGAAAGAAAGAAGACCAAAAAATTTAGCCAGCATGGTACTGAAGAAGAACAAAGTCAGGAGGAGTGACACCAAAACAGTTTATGATTTACTGTAAAACAGTCCTAAAGAATTAGGACACCTTGATAATGGCAAAAGATACATGGATTAATGAAACAGAACAAAAGGTCCAAAAATAGATCCACACACATTTAGTCAATTGATCTTAGAGAAATGATCAAATAAATTTAAAAAGGTTAGTTTTCAAAAAGTAATTCTGGAGCCATTGGGTGTGCATGTACAAAAGCACAAAAGTACATTTGCTCCTCCTTTCTTTCAGAAAAAATAACATACTGTAGAAGCTGATAATTCAAAATTATAAAACTTTGAGAAATGATACAGAAAAATATCCAAGTAGCCCTGGGTTTTTCATTGAATTTTATATACAACATCAAAATCTTTACTCATATAAGAAAAATTGTTAAATATAATTTAATTAAAATGAATAATTTTGCACTACAAAAAGCACTGTTAAGAAAATGAAAAGACAGACTGGGTGAAAATCTTTTTGAAACTCACATCTGAAAAAAAAAGACTTAAATTCAACATTTTAATAACATAGCACTTACAATAGCATCCCCAATAAGAACTTAAAACTAAACTCTTGAGCAAACAAAAAGTGAATTAAAATATACATAGAATGTATGAACAGGCATTTCACCAGACAAGACACACACAAATATCAAATAAGTGAAGCTATGGCAATTCTTTTTTTTTTTTTTTTTTTTTTTTTTG
>NW_006159942.1:3157271-3188177 GCF_000334495.1 Tupaia belangeri chinensis
GGAGAGGTTTTTGCTATAAGGCGCGTGCGCTCGCCAGACAGACAGAGAGAGACAGAAAGCAAGAAATCACCCCCCAGGGAGGATGGCCACGCTGCAATCCCTTCTCCATTCTCCTCTCGGGATCTTGGGCGGGCACGCATGCACATGCGCCCGGCAGGAGTTTAAGCCACTGGGTCCGGGACTCGAACTGCAGTAGACTATGTGGGTGTCCAGTGACATAGCCATTACACTAACTGCTGGTTCCAGCTATGGCAATTCTGAAGAAGAAATAATAATGTTGACCCAATCCTAAAAATAATCTCTATGTTTCACAATGTTACCCTAATATAACTACTACACCTACTTCTAATTCTGTATTGGTTTCTGCTTCCCAGGGAAGCAAATTAACACAATGAATAAATATAGTAAAAGCATATGTATTATTAAACAACACTTTAGCATTCTAGATATCTCTGGAGTATGTTTAGGAATGGTGATGTGATCAAGCAGGCATTCGTAGAGTACTTTATGTCTGCCATGTTTTGCCATTTAAGCTTGGTGTTGATATTGTTGATATTTATATTACTATTTGTATTATCTGGTATTAATTACATTGTGATTGTGTTAGAATGCATTTTTCTTTGGCTTTTCCAACAACCCAAGAGTTTTCACCTATATTGTGTAATTCTTCATGTTTCTTTGTACATCTAAAATATTTTGAAACTAAACATTTTTTTAAAAGTGAATTTAAAATGAGACTTCATAGAAAACTCTTTCTGGAAGATTATCTTTCTGGAATCAAAGAAGAAACTAGTTGCTAGACAGGAATATATGGTGATAAGAAGGTATGACTAGTTAGGTAAGCAGGTAGTTATTTAAGAAGAGGTATTTCAATCCACAATTTTGTATGCTCTTGTGAAATTTATTTAAATGCTCTAAATCTTAATTTCCTCGTATAAAAATGGAGATTAAAATGTTTGTTGCTTTTTCTTTGTGACGATTAATTTACATAAAAAACTTGGAGATCAGTGACTGACACAATGCACAATTGCAGTTAGCTATTATTCAAACATTTTACTTTGGTAATTAGTAAATAATCCATAAGGCATCATCAGAGAACTAAAAGCAATTTTATATGTAGTAAGTTTGAAAACAATAATATGTAATAATTTCTCTCTCCTGTAATGGAAATGTAAGAATTTTTAAAATTTCTATCAGTGGATAGAAGAGCATCCAAAGATTTTTAAGTAATTGAGTAATCAGGAAATATATCACTTTTAATTAGCTGTACAGAGAAAAGATAAAATTACATTGACCTGAATTTTCAATTGAAAGTAAATTCTAGTTTTTCAAATATATGTAAATTATAAATGTTTTATGCTTGCAGGTAGGTTTAATTTATTAATTGCATTTAAATTTAGAATCATTTGGATCTTACATGTTTAGTTTAATTGTAGTCGATTTAGTACATTCTGGATAAAAATATTTGTTACATTGTATAAGAAAGATTTTCAACTTTAGTTTTCCAAAATTTGGGAGATTTTGTAAATGTATTTTTTGTTAGAAATTAAGAAGAAGTAAAGAGTTTAACCTAGCTTGGGAACTATTTACTGAGGCATGCAGGTTTAAATCTCTATGGGTACCTGAGTTGGTATATCACTTGAGCAATCACAGTCATAGAAAGAGGTTACTGGTTCTGATGCTGTCTTTTGGTGACTTAAGCTTTAAGTCATATTTAATTTATATAGTGTAGTAATATTGAGAATGCATTTATGAACAATACATATTATCTTTCATTCATATATTGCAATAGCTCAGTACATATTAAGGTAAGCAACAAATGTTGGATAGGAATTATAAACATACTTACTCAGGACCTCAGTGGAAATGAATATTTGATATTCAGGAATCCCCAAATAACTTACATGAATGCATTACTAACCTCAAGGAGAAATCCATGGGTTCATAAGGTACTTCAGAAATTGGCTAGATTCATGGATTTAACTGAGCCAATCTCTAACTAATTTAATTCAATATTCATTCTCTCATAAGCAACCTAAATGTAATAAACAGAAAAATTGTGTACATCTTAAAATAACTCTCTTTTTGGTGTTAAATAATTAGTAAGTCTTCATAGTTATATTAAAAAGGCACAGGGTTTGCTTGCAGAATGAATGTAGATGATTTTTTTATCAGAAAAATATACGTATCATTTGATATTGTACAGAGAGCATCTCAAAAACAGTTAGATTGGCCTTTCAATGCTATGGAAACAGTATCCAGCAGGGTAGTTCCAGAGACAGTCATGTGACTAATCACAGTCAACTTTTTGGGGTTGCATACCAAAGCTGACTTTGTTCATATAAATATACCAAAGGGTTTTAGTTCTGACAAGCTTCTTTGAGGCTTTTCAAGTTCATCACTCCTGCCTATGCTGTATCTCTATCTAGAATGGGAAAATATGAATATTGTTTTATAATTCAGGCTTAAAAATGAAGAAAATAGAAATTGGAAAATATTTGAATATGTGTGTGTGTCTGTGTGTATTGACAGAATGCATATCTATGATATGCATATGTTCTATATATATTTTTTTTGACCCAAAAAATCATTGCATGTAAGAAAATGTTTGTATTTAGCAATGTCTTAAAGGTAACTTTGAGGATCAGCCAGTGGCATGTTGGTTAAGATAACTAGATCCCAGATGATTGATAGTGCAGTTCAAGTCCTAGACCTAGTGGCTTGAAAAATGCACTGAGTGTGTATGTGTGCACAAGAATTTCAACTGGAGAATGTAGGAGAAGAGATTCCAGTGTGGTCATCCCCACCCCCGGGAGTCTCTCTCTCTCTCTTTCTCTCTCTCCAGTGAGCACAGATACCCTATAGCAAAAACTAAAACCAAAATAAAATAAAATAAACTTTGGAAAGTGCCCACAGTATAGATTAAAAGAGATCACTTTCTCCCTGTTTGCATTCTATGACACAATAGAAAATACTGACATGAATAAAATAAATTTTGGAAATAGAAACGCTCGAAGAAAAGGACATACAGATTAATGATAGGTTCTATTTTCTTTACAACTTATTATCACTTAAAAAGCAATAAAAGTTTACACAAGAGATGGATGGGCAGTTAAGTTAAACAGCATTGATTCAAAGCTTGGAGAAAAAAAGAGGAAGAGACTAAAATATACTATTTTATTAAGTACTGGCTCTTGTTACTTAGGAGTCTGCCAAAAAATTTGAACCTTACCCAATGCAGTCTATTATAGTTTTCAATATTTTTTAAACCTTGAAAGCAAGGGAGACATAAAATACACATTCATTGTATAAAAACTGAAAAGAAGCAATTAATTGGGAACAAATGTCCAGCCCGTGTGATAAAACCAAAGTCCAAAAAAGAGCCTACTGACAGCTTTTAGGAGTTACATTCCCCCTCTAGGAATAAGATTGTTTTAAAATCTTTTGTTGAACACTTTAGGTTTCAGACTCAAGAATAAAATTGTTTGAAAACTTTAAACATTAAATTTATCCCTAGTATGTTCACTTAATAGGTAACAAATTAATATCAAGAACTACCACTTTGTTCCAAAACAATAGTTTTGCCTTTTTCAAAAGAATTCCTCAAAATACATTTAATGTCCAAAGTAAGAGAAATTATGTAAGTTTATTTTTTTAATCTTTTTTCATTTAAACAGGAAGGCTGGGTGAGACTAATATTGAATTCTAGCCACCAAAGAGATACTTTATATCTTATATAGTAAATCATATGCTATATTCTTGACAATTAGATGTAATATTTTATTTTATATATCAATCATATTGTACTTAGCAGTGTATGCTTGTTCATATTATTATGTTACTAGGTAGGCCTCTAGTTAACCACCTAACCAGTTTCCCAACCAGCTAGATAATTAGTTACCTGATTAGAGGACTAGCTAACTGTTCACACTACTAGTTATCTATGCTGACAATTAGTCAAAGGACTAGTTAGCTGGTTATAGGATTAGTTGTTAGATACAGGGCTAGTTAGAAAAATAGGTAACCAGTTGCCTGGCTAGTTAGCTCTATCAACAATTAGCATGGTTGGGCTACTAGTTAGCTGGGCATGCAAATAGTTAAACAGGTTATGTATTTGCTATCTGGTTTAAAAAGTAGGCAGGTAAGATGACTAGCTAACTGGTCATGCTACTAGTTAACTTGTCAGACTACCAGTTAACATGTCCAGTGATAACTAAAATGTGTACTTAGCATAATTAGACTACTGGTTAGTGGCTCAAACTACTAGTCTGCTCTTCAGGCTACTAGCTATCTGTTTGGACTACTAGTTGAAGGATTAGTTAACTGGTTAGTTGACTGGTTATCAGATGACTCACTGCTTAGAGCAATAGTTAAGATGGTTGGACAGCTAGTTAACTGCTAGTAGTACTAGTTGAGAATTTATGCTACTTGGCAGAGAAATACTTACCTAGTTAAAGGACTAATTAGCTAGATACAGGACTAAGTAGGCCTGTAGTTAACCACTTAACCAGTTTTACAACTAGTGAGGTGACTAGTTAAGCTGGTTTGAAGATTAGTTATCTTTTCAAGCTACTAGTTATATGTGAAGGCTACTAGTCAAAGGACTAGTTAGCTAATTATAGGACTAACTACTAGATACAGGAGTAGCTAGGTCAATAATGAACTAGTTACCCAACTCTAACTCTATCAACATCTAGTTAGCATGGTTAGACTACTAGTTATCTGGATATTAAAAGAGTTAAATGGGTTAGGTGACTCGCTATCTGGTTAGAAAAATAATTTAGTACCTAACTAGTTAAGAAGCTAATTTGTTAAATAACTAGTTGACTACATACTAAGCTAACTCACAATCTAGTTGAATTACTAATTTAACTAGTCATCCAGCTTTTTATTCAATAAAGTATTAAAAAATAGTAGAACAAGTTTTTGCAAAATAGCTAGTTTGATATCTGCTTAATTAGTTAGCTAGGTGGTTATTTCACTAGATATAAAAGTAACAGATTGTTAGCTGGTTGACTTAGCTAACTGGCTAGTTATCTGGTTAGATGGCATCATAGTTAACTAGGTAGTAAATTAGTTATCTTGTTATTTAACTAGTGATATTGCTATCTTTTTAAATCAATTTGGTCACCTACTTTGTCAACTAGTTGGTTACTAACTAGTCATTGGACTAGTGTTTTGACCAGAAAACCAGTAGTATGACCAGATAATATTAGAAGTAGAGAATTAGTCTTCTAATGAGCCAATTAGCCACCTCAATAGTGTGCCAAAAGTAATTAGTAACCAAATGTTTCCTCTAAGTAGTTAAATAGTCTGAAGATTAATCCTCTAACCAGATAACTATTTCTCTAACAATCTAACTTGTCATCTAATTAGTCATTTAGCCATATAACTAGTAGACTCAACTAGCCCTCTAAACAATGAGTCCGTTAGCTGACTAGTTAACTAGGAGAATAATTGTTTAACTCATTAACTAGTCAGTTAACCTTTTAAAAAAGCTAGCTAACTGGTCATCTAATCAGTTAACTAATCATCTAAACAATTAACTAGCCCTATAACAAATTAACTTGCCATTGACACATCTAATTATTAATCATTTAAACAGCTAACTAGTCATTTTACTAGCATCCTAATCAGTTAACTAATAACATGAGAAGTTAAGTAGTCTTCTAACAACTTTTACTTGTAGTCTTAAGGGTTATCTAGTAGTCTAACAGGTTAAAATCTTTGAGCAGTTAACTAGTCATCTAACAATCCTAACTATGCATTTTACTACTTGGACATGTTAACTAGTAGTCTGACACATTAACTAGAAGCATGAACACTTAACTAGTAATATAACCTGCCAAATTTGTTGTCTAAAAAGGTATCAAGTCCTCTAACCAGTTTAACTAGTTGTATAACCAGCTAAATAGTATTATAACCCACTCAGAATTTGTCAATAGTTAGTTGAACAAATTATTAACAGTTGACTTAATTAGCTCTAATCTATTGAACTAGTTCTCTAATGAGACAACTTGTCCTTTGACTGCTCTAAATAATTAGTATTATGAACATTTAACTAGTCTTCTAGCCAGACAATGAGTCACCTAACTAGTTGGAAAGCTAGTTAAGTAGTTAACTAGTCCTTAACTAGTTTTCAAAAAAGTTAGATAGCTACATAACTAAGTTTGATAAATTAATTAGTAACTTAACAACCTTTACTAGTATTCTCTAGGGTAACTAGTAGCCTAAAGAGTTAACTCGTAGCATGACTAGTCATCTAACCTGCCAAATTTGTTGTTTAACCAGATATCAAGTTTTCTAACTGGCATAACTATTTGTATAATGAGCTAACTAACAGTCTAATGAGTTCAACAAATTGCTGATACAGTTAACTACTAATAAAATGAGTTAAATATTGGCCTAAGTAACCCTGTATCTACCTAATTAATCTTCTAACTAACAAAGTAATTTTTGACTAATAACATAACTTCTCAATTAGTACTACTAGCTGTCCAACCAGTTAACTAGTCTAACTAGTTTACTAACCTATTAGTAATTTGATAACCAATCACCTATTATTTTAAAAACTACTTTAAATTTAAAATACATTTACATTTTAAATTATGTAGTTTAATCATTGTACAGAGCATGTTTGGATGACATCATAATCAAGTAAAATTACAATGGTAAAGTGAAAATGCATTACTAATTAAAGATGTTCACTTTAAAGTAACTTAATCATTTAATAATCAGCAAATAAATAAATAAAGGCCAGCCCAAAATACAAGGATTAAGTGCTGTACATTAGAATCTGGATCTCACATAGCAGATCACCATTCTAGTCTCATCCCTGAAAGCATGAAAAACACAAGTGGAAATGAAAAGGCGAGGGAAAAGCAATGCAGCACAACTATACCCCATTGAGGAATACTTTTCACTCTCTCGTTTTATCTCTCTTTTTCTGATGAGAACACATACTTCCTAGTAACTGGGGGGAAAAAAAAACACAGAAAAAAAGAAACGAAATATTAAAGAAAAACGTTTAAAATACCTGTAACTTCTTCCTAGAGATAACCACTCTGAACATACTGATATAAATATTTCCAGTTGTAAATGTGTTCTTAATTTAATCTATTTATGTGATTTCAATATATTGCAATATAGTCAATATAATATGGGCACATTTCAAGGGGAAGAATTAAAACTGCTAACATTATTTAATGTCTTTTTTTTAATAATAAGACAAATTTGGTAAAATAAAAACGGTCTCCGAAGACATACCAACTCTTAGCACATTGAGGTTGCTTAGTAAATATACATAAAATATAATATGTATAAAACATAATATATGTGTGTGAATTACACTTTATAAATTATGTAGAGATGAAAATTTTAAAATGTGGATTATAGTTAACTTCGAGATAGAGGAAGGGAAAAAAAAGAATGCATTAAAGATAGTCTTTCAGTTAGGGTCAGGCTATTTCACATAGGTCTAACCTGAATATGAAAGAAATCCACCTCAAAACTATTTATTAAGTAACAACTCATTGAGTATTCACTATGTTTACACACTGTCAATTCTGTGCCTAGATGATTATTATTATCTTCATTTAATGTGAGAGAAATGTGAGATACAAAAAGAATAAAAACATTCACTTACCTTTAGGAAGGTACATGAAAAGGTTCAAATTAGCCAGACACCCAGCAAAATAGCTGAACTTACCTACTGTGTATTACAAACCACTGTATTTGAGTATCTAGGTGTCAATAATGGTAGACAGATTCAATCTCATCTTCTGGATTCTGAGATAACTTTGGAGCCAGGATGTATCTATATATAATAGGAAAGATGTTAAACTTTTGCAACTAAATAAAGTCATGCAATGATGAGATTTGGGTCATATTTCTAGTAGCAATGCATATTTATTAGTGGATTCCAGCAGCCAGCCAAACCTTTTGAAATTTTAGGCTATTAAGACAAAATGAACAAAAAAAATTCAACTTGCTGTATAAACGTGATTATAGTCTCTCTCTCTCTCTCTCTTTTTTTTTTTTTTGAGTGGAAATGGAAAGTGGGAATGACACAGTTCGTAGGTCTAGTTAAAAATGAACCAGAATACAAATTATAATATTGATTATGCTATTGTCATTTTTTTCACTTATCTCATTGTAGAGCTTCCAAGAATGCTAAACAAAAGAAATATTACATATGCATGATCAGCTTTAGGAATAAAATGATGAGTACAGTTCACTTCATAGGTGTTTTACAGGTCAATGAGGTCAAATTGGGTTTAGCAGATGTTAGAGAAACTTTACATGTTTAATCTTCAATACAACGCTTCTCAACTTATAGCAGCTTTGAGAATATACTTTTGCAGGCCAGCAGACGGTGTATGGTTACGGTGCTGGACTCTTACATGGCTGATTGTGGTCCAAGTCCTAGAGTTGGCAGCTTGAATATCACTCTGGGAATGAAAGCATGCATGCTCCAAATCCCAGGAGGTGAATGGAAGAGAAAGGATTGCAGCATGGTCACTCTACCTGGGGAGTGATTTCTCACTTTCTCTCCCTCTGTGCATATTTCTGTGTCAAGTATACGTGCCCTATGGAAAAAAATATCTTTGTGATACACACACACACACACACACACACACACACACACACACACACATATATATACATATATACACCTTTAACAAGGCATTACACAAAATAATTAAATTAGGGGTCCTTACTAAAGGGACCCTAGCAGTCTTATACTTCCAAGATGTAAAAGTTCTTCCCAAATGATTCTAAAGGGCATACATCCATGAGAAACTACCTCTGAAACAATGTAATGAAGGATTCAGGTATTTTACATGTATTAGTACCCCTTCCATGTTGCTGCCACCTAACTTACTAATACCATAAATTAAAAATCCCTTTTTCCCAAGACTTACAGTAGGCATAATGGCTATGTCGCTGAACTCCCATGTAATCGACCACAGTTTGAGTCCCGGACCCAGTGGCTTAAACTCACATGGGTGCGTGTGCATGCATGCCCAAGATCCTGAGAGGAGAATGGAGGAGAAAGGATTGTTATGTGGCCATCCACCCTGGGGGATGATTTTTCTCTTTCTGTCTCTCTGTCTCTCTCTGTCTTTCTGGTGAGCACATGCACCCTATAGCAAAAACCTCTCCAAAATAAAAAATCCCCTTTTCCCTAATGAGAGATGAATTTTCATATTCCATCTATAATTATAACATTTTATAAAAAAAAATATTTAAAAATATTCAGGAGACCAGCAGGTGACATAACGGTTATGTTACTGAATTCCCACATAGTTGACCATGGTTCAAGTCCCAAACCTGGTGACTTAAAACTCATGCCAGGAGCATGTGCATATGTGCCTGCCCAAAATCTCGAGAGAGGAATGGAGGAGAAGGGATTGCGGCATGGTCATCCCCCTTGGAGGGTGATTTCTCACTTTCTGTCTCTCTGGCAAGCACGTACCCAATAGCAAAACATCTCTCTTAAAAAAAAAATTTTCAGAAAAAAAGTTACCTACAAGGTACAACACTGGTTTTTAAATGACTATGTAGAGTGAATTAAAATTAAAATTTTGTCAGACCCAGCAAGTGTTGTGGTGGTTAAGGCACTGGACTCCCACACACATGGCTAATAAGGGTTTGAGTCTTGGATCTGATGGATTGCTTTCTCACTTTCCCTCTCTCTGTGGTAAGCACACATGCCCTATAGAAAATATGAAAATAAGAAGGGTCCAGCAAGTGGCATAGTGGTTAAGGCACTGGACTCCCAAGTGGAGTCCTGAATCTGGTGACTTCAAAATCACACTGAGCACACATGCCTGTGTCCAAAATCCCAAAAGGAGAATGGAGAAAAGCGATTGTGGCATGGCCATCCCCACTGGGGAGTGATTTCTCATGTTTCCTCTCACTGTCTCCCTATGACTATCTAGTGAGCAAAAAAGTTAATAATAATAATGATAAATAAAATGAAATAATTAATTTTAAAAATAAATAAAAATAAAAATTTTATATACTACAGGAAATTCTATCATTCAGATGATACATATAAAAATTTCTGATGTATTATGTTGGTTAATAAATATAGGATGGCATGTGTGAGCCTACAGAGCAATGAGAGAGGAGAGAGAAAGACCAGTCGTTTATTTCAGCCTTCCATGTGCAAACTGGTGAGCACAGTATTGTGTGGCCCCACAAGATGAGAAAACATAGTCTAACTTCATGGTTCCCAAATTTACATCCCAACAAAGCCAGCTGAACTTTTCTTCATGTCTTTGAGAGCAGAGGCTGGTGCCTCGTAACACCATGGATGTAAAATAGAGACTAGAGAATAACACCCTGTATTCCTGCCAACAGGAAAGACGTTTTAATCAAGGCACTCCACAATGAAGGAATTGATGTTCAGCTGGTTTCTAAACTATATATCTACTTTTGTCGTGTGAATAAAAAAAAAATAACTTCCAAACATCATGGTTTTCACAGAGTTATAATCACCACACAGAGAGCACATTATCATCTCTAGGGTTCAGGTAACAGATTTGCAACTGCCATACCATGCAACCATCCCACCACTCACAAAGCTACCACTGGCAGAGCTTATAAGAACTAGGGGCCAGTAGGTAGCAAGGGGTTAAGGTACTGGACTCCCTCATGGCCAACCACTTTTCAAGTCCTGGATCTGGTGACTTGCCTTCTCACTTTCCTCTCTTTCTCCTGTTTCTCTGTGGTGATCACACATGCCTTATAGCAAAACTTAAAAAAAAATTGAGATAATAGATAAAATAAAAATTAAAAAATGAAATAGAAATCCAGAACTAATACTGCATGATTTTACTTGTATGTTGGATCTAAAATAGTCAAATCATAGAAGCACAGAGTAGAATGGTGATTTCCAGGGATTGAATGGGACTGGGAATATGGAGATGTCAATCAAAAGGTATAAAGTTTCAGCTATATGAGATGAATAAATTCTGAAGGTAAAATGCACAATAGGGTGATTAAAATTAAAAATACTATATACTTTAAACGTGCTAAGAGGATCCCAGCAGCTTGCAAATCACAGCAGGCACGTGTACACAGAAGCTCGGAATCCTGAGAGGAGATGAGGGAAGGGATGCCAGTGTAGTCATACCCCTGGGGTGTGATTTTTCTTTCCCTCTCTCTGTCTCTCTTTGGTGAGCACACATGCCCTATAGCAAAAGCTAAAATATAAAATAAAATAAGAAATCTAGAACAGAAGTTATTCCTTAATCAAACTGGAGTTAGCTCTTTTTGAAAATCAAATGGACCAATTTACAATCCCACCAACAGTGTAGGAGTGCCCCCCTTTCACTACATACATCCACTCCAGCACTTAATATTATTTGTTTTTTTAGTTTTTGTCATTCTGACTGGGGTTACGTGATATCTCATTGTGGTTTTGATCTATGTCTCCCTTACAATGAGGAAGGTTGAGAATTTTTTCATGTTTTTTGGCTGTTCATATGTGTTCCTTAGAGAGTTGTTTATTCAGCTCATTTCCCCATCTTTTAATTGAGTTAATCATTTTCTTCTGAGTAAAACTGCTTAAATTCCCTGTGTATTCTAGTTATCAGTCCCTTACCTGAGGCACAGTTAACAAAAATTATTTCCCATTCCAAGGGTTGTTGATTCACTCTAATTACAAAGTCCTTTGCTGTGCAGAAACTCCTTAATCTAATGTAATCCTGCCTGTCTATTTGGGGAATTATTGCTTGTGCTTTAGGGGTCTTGCTTAGGAAGTCTTTGACCCTTGAATTTTATAGAAAGTGGACGAATATGGGATTCAAAGATTTGTTGCTGAGTGAAGCAAGTCAGGCTATGAAAGAGAGACATTGTATGTCTCCACTTAACATGTACCGACTGTCCACACTATATGGTAGAGAGAGACTGAAATACTAGAGAACATGAAAGTATTAAAAATTGTAATGGACACTAGGGACAAAGTGGAAAGAGAGTGTATGAGGGGAAGAGCATAGGAAATTTGGGGGGAAATGGAGAGGTAAGACATTTGTGGGACACAGATATGATTTATTATCTGTTGACGAGGATGTGTATGGTGGTCTTATCTGGGCTGGACTGAGGTGTATATCATGCTGGGTAAAGTCTCTTCACAATCTAAATGATGTATAGTGATTTAATGTATGAATAATAATAAAAAAATTAATTTAAAAAATGAAAATCAAATGGAAACTGAGTAACTCACTATTTACTAGTTGTGACTTTTACAGTATAATTATATAAACTGTATAATGGTAAAGAATTATCTTCACTTATTTCTACCAAAAGCCTTTGCTATTTTCCTGTATATATATAAAAAAAAGTGAAAGAGAAAAACAAGTGAACAACTATAAAACATGACTGATCTTGCTATACCTAGAGACCTAGACATGGTGCTTTGACTTTGTTTCTTACATTCATAATTCTAGAGGTCAGAGTAAAAAAAAATAAACCTAAAAGCAGCTCCATTTCATAAAAGTGCTTGTTTTGTCTGGGATCTCAACTGACCTAAAATTTTTATTATATATATATATATATATATACATATATATGTATATATATATATCTCCACACACACACGTAAATATGCATTGCAATCTGATGACAATTTCCAACCCCATTTGTGTGTCTAGACAATCTAGATAATCAAAACTGTGGAAATATTTGAGTACTCATCTTTGATATTTCAAAGATACATGAATGGAATCAATCTGAGTACTGCAAATGGAACGTTATGAAAATCCATAGTGACTGTTGCACAAGAGCCCCTGGAGAATGGCTGCTTGGAGTTTGACACAGCTCTAATTTGGTTTTCTTTCAAAGAAGATATTTCAATCTCTTCTTCAAAAAACTGAGCAAAGCAATTATGCAGTCTCTGGAAAAGCATTGAAGGAGCCACAGAGGACATCATAAAATACTTTTATCATCCCATAATTTATTACTTTTAGAAAACAATTAATTCCTCTTTAATTGATCCATATTCCTCTATATGTGGAAACTTAGTTAACCAGTTCTTATGTATAAACTTAAAGGAGTTTACCCTACTTAGTCATATATTAGTAATTTTACCATTTTTCCTATTTATTCCACGGCATTACTGTAAACTGCTTTAAACTCTATTTTTTATCAGTTCATAGTTTATAGGTTATAATCTGAGATTATTTATGAAAAAATTTCCCAATTACTAATTGATTAATTATAGTAATCTCCAAAGACGTTCTGCTCCGAGAGTGGGAAAGGCTCATTCTTATTAAATGACAGTGATGAATAAATTGGGAAAGGAGAGTACCCATCAAATGAGTGGTAGTTATAGAGAGTTTGAAAATTTGATACACTAAAAACTGGATACAAATAAAAAGAGGTAGTGCTTAGAAAAAACAACAATAATGTATCCAAAGCCAAAATAAAACAAGGTATTAACACGAAATCATGAGTAAAAATCCAGGGTACGAGAAACTTCAAATTTTTCAGAATAGGGGGCACTGAACAGTTGCGCAGCAGTGAAATGTGATGCTCTATGTAGTTGACTCACATGGGAAAGTTTCCCTGTTTGTATCCAAAGACATTCCTGAGAACTCTGGGCACCTGTATGCCTATGATCCGGGGCTGGCTGAAGGTGGAAGTGAACCATGTAGTCAAAACCCTGCTGAGAGTGCTATCTCTCTCTTGCTCTTTTGTTCATGGAAGAAAAAATAAACTTAAAATAAGATTTTGTAGTAGGAAGGCTGCTGGTCAATGTCAAAAGTAGGTGGGAAGAGATACCAATACCACCATTGCCTACTGGTTAAGAAAGCTAGATCCCAAATGGATGACCAAGTCGTTGGCCCTGGTGGTTTGAAACACATGCCAGGTGTGTATGTATGTGTGTGTGTGTGTGTGTGTGTGTGTGTGTGTGTGTGTTCCCCAAATCCCGACAGGATGGATAAATGCAAAAGGGATTGTGACTTGACCATGCTCCACTGGTGGTGGGGAAGGAGGGTGGAGGATCTTTCTCTCTCTTTCTCTCTGGTTAGTGCAGTTACCCTCTGGCAATTAAAAAAACAAGTAAATAAAAGAAGAGTAGACTACAATATTTTTCTCCGATCATAGTGACTTTATCCTATCATCTTTATTTTTTATAGCTTTTCCTTTAGTTCTTTATAAAAACAGATGGTTTTTCTGACTTTACTATTTTTAGATGTATATAAATATTTGCAGGGAAGAGAAAAAAAATACCAACAATTTTTTTGAGAGATTTTTGCTATAGGGCGCATGCACTCCCCAGACAGACAGAGACATAGAGACAGAAAGCGAGAAATCACCCCCCAGGGGGGATGGTCATGCTGTAATCCCTTCTCCTCCATTCTCCTCTCGGGATCTTGGGCACGCACGCACACGTGCCCAGCGCGAGTTTTAAGCCATCGGGTCTGGGCCGCGAACCGCAGTCGATTATGTGGGAGTCCAGTGACATAGCCATTACACTAACTGCTAGTTCCCAATACCAACAATTTTCAGATAAATTTTTCAGATAAAATTTTTGTAAACATTTTAGAAGATATGCTTCCAGTAGTATTTTGCTTATTTTGTATCACTCCTTACTGTTTTAATATATAGGAAATAACAATAATCATAGAAAATAGGAGCTAGAAACAATAAAAACCAAAATTAATAAAATATTATAAAACCAAAAAAAATTATAAAACCTAAATCACTGTTAACATACAAGTATGTGTTTTTCGACAATAAAATGATATCTGAATGAGATTGAGCATCCATGTTATTTGAATCTTGGTGAGCAGTCTGACAAAGATGGATGGAACTCTGCTGAGCCATTTAGATTGTACTGTCACACAAGTTACTCCACTTATGGGAAATGTACTACTGCCACCATCTTGTGGGATTGTGGGTGACTCTAGAGATCAGCCTGCAGCTTTGCCCAGAGTAGGCTTTACCTTTCAGTGGAGGGGACAGTTCCATTGCCAATCATCTTGTAATTCTGGCAATGCTACTGTGCCCCTTTGAAAGAAAAAAGGACTCAGGAGACAGGATTTCAATCTAGGTAAGTAAAACATTCTTTTTACTTTGTGGGAATTTATGAATATCAGAATGTAATTCTGTAAAACTCTCTAACATCGGGATTATAAAAATCATTATAGATTTCAGTTTTTATTTTTAAACTTTTAAAATTGTAGGCAAAATCTATACTTACAAAAGTTTTCTGAAAATAACCAGTTTGGCACTTTCTCCCTTTTACTCACTGCACTGCCTCAAGTGTTAATTATATCATGGTTATTGTATTGTAAAATTCATAATATTATAAAATTCATAATATTTGAACTATGTTTTATAATGATAGTTACTAGAGATGAAAAGGAAAATTCATAGAAAAACTATTAAGGAAATGCATGTATACATACTTATACACAGAGAGGTGTAGTTATTAATTATAATTAGTACACAGTAAGAATTATTTAAAATTTACTGAAATATAATTAAATGTTAATTAAACATATAATTAAATATTTTAATGATGTTTAAGAAGTATTTATCAAATAAAATATACAGTAGTTACTCCTTTATCTGAGTTTTAATATTTGTGGTCTTAGTTAACCACATTCTATTGTGGTTCAACATTTTGAGAGAGATACTGCTTTAAATATTTCTCTTGCTTTAAAGCAAGAGAAAAAGAGTGAGAGACCATATAAGCTTTGTTACAGTATACTGTTATAGTTTTTCTGTTTTCTTGTTATTTCTGTTAATCTCTTACTGTGCCTAATTTATACATCCAACATTATTGTAGGTGTGTGTTTTGATCTATTACTGTGTTGCTTATAGAAATACCTGATACTGGATGATTTATTAAAAAAAAAAAAAAAAGAAAAGAGAGAGAACTATTTGGCTCCCAATTCTGGAGGATGGAAAGTCCAAATGGATGAGGCTGGCATGGGGCTGACTACCTCATGCCCAACAGAGGCAGAGAGGATGGCAGGCCGTGCGAAGAGACTGTGGTCTGTGTTCCATGTCAGTCTCTTTTCTCTCTCTCATCTCCTCTGCCTTATGAACCAACAAGACTCAATCATAGGGGGCCCAATCACAACCATCCAATCACTACCCTCTTCCCCTAACCCCCAGCATTCAGCACAATAATTGAATAAAGGTTTTACTTTATTCATCCAGTTACAATGGCTAACATACAAATTTGGGGGGATGGGGATATCCAAAGTACAATACATGTTGTAGAATAAAGCACAGTGTATGTGAGACTAACTACTCTCTGAAGTGTGAGGCTTCTGCTTAGGGTCGCGAAACAAACCCTTTGTGGGTAAGAGCGAACTACTGTACCAGTAAGATATAATTTTTATTAATTCTCTCAGGATTTTAGAAAATTGACAGTTTTCATACCATGCTATTTAGAACAATCAAAATACGGTATACTTCACAATTCAATTAGTGAATCTAATAAAATGAATCTAATCTACATTTTTCTCTGATAAAGAATTTCATTGAGATGTTATAGATAAATGTTTGTGTCCCACCCAATATTAATACAGTGAAGTCCTAACTCCCAGTGTGATCACATGAGACATAAAGACCTTGGGACTAACTGGGTTATGAGAGAGAAGTCTTCAGGATAGGATCAATGCACTTACAAGAGAGGGAGAGAAATGTAATCTTCCTTCTCTGCCACATGAGGATATGAGAAAATGGTCATTAGCAAACAGGAGTGTCAGTACTAGGCACAGGATCTGTCAGTGCCTTGACCTTGGACTTTCCAGCCTCCAGAGCTGTGAAGAATAAACATTGGTTGTTTAAGCTACCCGGTCCATGCAATTTGCTATATCAACTAGAGTTGACTGGTATATAAGATAATACTAATAAACTTACCAACATGCATCAATTCAACTGTATAAAAACATTAAGCATTCAAATGAAATAACATAAGATTAATCTGCACCAATAAGCAATATATATCCTTTTTTTTTTTTTTGGAGAGTTTTTGCTATAGGGCACGTGCGCTCGCCAGAAAGACAGAGACAGAAAGACAGAAAGCGAGAAATCACCCCCCAGGGGAGATGATCACACTGCAATCCCTTCTCCTCCATTCTCTTCCTGGGATCTTGTGCATGCATGCACACATGCCTGGTGTGAGTTTAAGCCACTGTGTCCAGGATTCAAACTGCGGTGGACAACATGGGAGTCCAGCAACGTAGTCATTACGCCATCTGCCCGTCTCAGCAACCTATATCTTAATACCTCCTTGTTTTAATAATATAAATTGTTTTAATGTATTTTATTCAGCATTAATAGTAGAAAATCAACATCTAAGTATATGTAGAAGAGTTTTTTTTAAAAAAATGTGATTTGGGGACCAACAGTTAGCGTAATGGCTATGTCACTGGACTCCCACATAGTCGAATGCGGTTCGAGTCCTGGACCCGGAGGCTTAAACTCATGCCAGGCACATGTGCATGTGTGCCCAAGATTCCGAGAGGAGAATGGAGGAGAAGGGATTGCGGTGTGGCCATCCCCCCACGGGGTGATTTCTCGCTTTCTATCTCTCTGTCTCTCTCTGTCTTTCTGGTGAGTGCACACACCCTATAGTAAAAACCTCTCAAAAAAAAATTTTTGATTTGATGGGGCCAACAGTTGGCACGGTGGTTAAGCCACTAGATCCCACATGACTGACCATAGCTCAAGTCCTGGACCAGGCAGCTTGCAAATCAGACTGAGTACATGTATGTAAGTGCCTAAAATCCCAAGAGTAGAATATAGGAGAAGGTCATCCTTCCTGGGGGGTGATTTCTCACTTTTTCTCTCTATCTCTAGTGAGCATATGTGCCAAATGGCAATCTCTCCTCCCTCACAAAACATGTGATTTGGCATTGTTCTTAATCAAAACTAACTAATGATTTAAAGATGAAAAAAATTGAATAATAATAATAATAAAACATTTTGGGAAAGCAGCAAAGAACTACTCACCATTTGTAAAACATTCTTTGGCATACTACAGGTTCCTAGCAAAGAGTAAGCATTACAGAAGACAAAATGTATGACAACTAAGGAGTTGCTTTTTTTTCCAGGTAATTGCAGTAGGGAAACTTTTATTAATAAGGAATGTCTCAAAGTGAAGGAAGATGAAATTAAATGGACATAGGTGGACAAATAACAAAGGTATGAATCTCACAGAAGTCACAATAAAGGTAGAGATGGGTCTCATTTGAGATATTCAGAATAGGTAAAGATGAGTCTTATTTTAAAATACACAAGAGCAGGGTAGCCCTCGTGATTACTTGTATTCTGGACCACAAAAGGGTGGGGGAATTTATTAACTATTGATAAGTTCTGGCGCCCAGGGTTCAGATAAAGCTCAATGTTGCCAACATCTTTCTGGAGCATCACATGACTATGCAACTGAAATATTCACTGTGAGTATGGCATCTTCAGACCCACCAAATCATGTAGTCATATAAGCACATTAGTCATTGCATAAGGCAAATAAATGGTAATTTTGGGATTTGGCCCAATAGGTTTTGAAAATTACACACACACACACACACACACACACACACACACTGACATACACACAGGTGGTTCAAATTATTATGTTACCTAGTACTACTTCTTCCTCAGTTCAAATTATAGTCTCATGGAATAAATTATATGATCAACTGGCAAAGAGGGAAAAAAATCAGGATGGGTAAACATCTGGGGGCGGGGTGCTATATTGCTCTAGCTGTTGTAGTCATCATTACAGACCTACTCAAAAGTTATCTTTATGACAGACCTGAGGGAATGGTCTTCCAGGAGGAAGACTTGATTATCACACAGAGAAAAATGGCTTAGAGTATGGGTGTACACAGATTTCTCACCGGGATGTATGGCTTTTGCTGACTGATTAAGATTTGAACAATTAGACACAATAAGCACTGGAGAAAAGATATATGAGTAGATCTATGGCAGAACACATAGAGCATGTGATTCTTAGTATGTATTCCAGAAATAGTTCTAAAAATATTCCACATGGATAGAATGATCTGTCCTGTAGATACCAGCCTAATTTCGACTGATCTAAAGCTGGCACAAAGAATAGAGCAACTGTAGAGACTGAGGTGAAGAATTGACATGGACCCACACCTTTAGCTCTCTCTTACCTCAAATCTGATTAATGACACCCCAGTATGTCCAACTTGCTGCCTGGCAGACTGATGCTGAGCAACTAATAAAGCATCATTTCTTAAAGACATGGCCTTTTTGGTGGCAACTTATGAGGAACAGTGATTTGTTCCTATCTTACCACGGACATTTTGCAATTTCTGTCTACAGTGCCAGTGATAGCATTGGTAACAGCACTACTGAGGGCTCATGGAACAGCTGGTCTATTAACAAGGTGTTTCACACAATATTGCTGCAGAGGATTACACACATTTTAAAGAAATGAGGGGCAATAAGGAATGCACAGCCATGGGATACACCGGTCTTATTATATACCATACAACCTAATCAAGTAGTTGATCAAATTGCACAGTGAAATGGTTTGTTAAACATTCAGGTAACAGGAGCCAGCAGGTGACATGGTGCTTGAGATGCTGACTCCCACATGGCTGACCGTAGTTCAACTCCCAGACCCGAAAACTTGCTTTCTCTCTCTCTCTCTCTCTCTCACTTTGTGGTGATCACACATGCCCTATTACAGAAAATTTTAAAATAATGATAATAGCAAAGAAGTAAAATTAAATAAATAATTTTAAGAACAAAAAAAAGTTCAGGTAACACCAGATAGAGATAATCTTCAGATTGAAGTACCATCTTTTAGGAGGTGATATATACATTAGACTAACAGCTGATATAGGATACTTTGTCCTCTCCATGACGGGCATGTAGGGTTAAATATATGAACCTGGGAAGGAAGAGGTAGATGCAGGACTGGTTTTTGTATACTTTTACTAACAAGGGACCAATTGCAGAATTTGCCTTTCTAGTCCAGTGACTTTAGTTTCTTTTGGGCTAGGAGTGTTGATTTTCAGAAAAAAAAAAAGCATCCCCTGAAGGGGAAGCTGCAACTACTCTCTGGTCTCTCTGGCCTCCTCAAGCCACTGGTACTACCTGTACTAGCAAGAGGAGATGGAAATTGCTACAAGTCATCATGCTGGAGGCTCCTGTGCAATGAGAATAGGATAGGATATGTATAAAACACAGGTAGGCACTGGGAAATATGTTACTATCTCTGCGCCCAGTGATAGTAGAAAACGGGCAGTTGCAGCAAGCATGGCCAAGAGAGTAAGACAATGACGGATTCAGACCCTTGGGAATGATGGTCTAGGTTTAGATCAAACAACCCCAGCCAGCTGTGATGCAGGTCTAAGATGTAAGGAAAGTGGAATGTGGTGAAAGAGAAAGAAAATTGTGAATATTAGCTATAATTTTAGAATTAGCTGCAGTAACAGCGATTTTTCATTTCATCTCACCGCTATTTTCAGCTGTCGATGTGATGGCAACCCTGGTAATCTCTCTACTGAAATGCATTTTTACCTAGGATTTTACAGGGTTCATTCCTTACTTTTTCTATTGCAAGTATTTTTCCTGCTCTCCAGTCCTTCCATCCCACTTTTTCAGATCTACTTTGGACTTTGTGATTTGGAATGAAATTATTTACATATTTATGACTGTATGTATTAATTACTTATTATATTTTTTGGCCGAGCTCTTTCCTTGAATGTAAAATTCATAATGTCAAAAAATTTTGTGGTTTTTTTTTTCATTATAGTATCCCCATCATCTAGGAGATTCCTGGCTTATAGAAAATGTGTGATAAATATTTATCTAATAAATGAGTTAGTGAATTTGTTTTTCACCTTTCTTTTTTAGACAGTGACTTTTAAATCTACGTCTTCAATGTACACATTCAAAATTATCCTTGTTCCATACTTGTAGGCTACATACAGGCCAGGGGTGATCTTGTGTGTAATCAGAATTGGCAGAATGTCTTACAGTTTAATCTTAGTGAAGAAGTGAAGGCTCTTTTCTGTCAAAGCATGACTCTCATAGCTTGATCACTGATATTTCTCTTTCCTCAGAGGAAATAATGATATGGTTAAAACAGAAATAATATTTAGAGAAGTATAAATTTATACAAATCTATTTACACTGTAGTGAAAGGGCTTATATGAAGTAAACTAAAGGTGGGAAGCATAGAACTCTGAATGGTAGAAGGTGTAATAATAGGGTAACAAAGAATATTTTAAAAGTTAGAGTCAGATCTTGAAAAAAATCTTAACATTAATTTTTTTTTTAGGAAGCCTATCTAGTTTTCTGAAACTTACCATATTTGCCCTACAGTTTTAGTACTTCATATCTGTACTACTACATCTTCCTCTAAAACTCATTTCTTCATTCAATTTTCCAGTTTCAATGGATTACTATTTTTCTTTTCTTTCTTTCTTTCTTTTTCCCCCTATAGGGTGTGTGAGCTCCCCAGAGAAAGATGCAGAGAGAGAAAAAAAGTGAGAAATCACTCCCCCAGGGGTAGGGGTGTCTTCATTGTCCTCCCTTCCCCATTCTCCTCTGAGAATTGGGGTATGCATGCACATGCATCCAGCATGTTTTTCAAGCTGCTGTGTGTAGAACTTGAATTGCAAAACTGGCTTTGTGATATCCAGCCACCTTAAGCACCACACCACCAGTTGGCCCAAGTTTTGTTATTTCTTATTTATGGATGTCTTTAACAGTGACATTAAGACAAATTATATCTGTCTTGCCATTCATCATAATAACTTGTGTTAAACCAAATGAATTACAGATGCTTCTTGTCTTGCAATGTGGTTACATCCTAACAAAACCATCTGAGACAGACAGACAGACAGACATAAACATGCAAACTGTTGCCATGTGATGTCCTCCTGCACTACCTTGGGATTGTGTAGAGAGTTCCCACCAGGAAAAAGACCTTTACCAGATGTGGTCCACTGACCTTGGACCTCCAAAACTGTGAGTTAAGTAAACCTTTAGTCTTTACCTGTCACCCAGTTTCAGGTATTCAGGTATTAAGCAAAAGATAATGGATTAAAACACCATCATTAGTTAAAAATAGCCTAAGTCAGGGACCAACAGTTGGTGTAATGGCTATGTTGCTGGACTCCCATGTAGTCCATAACAGTTCAAATCCCGGACCCAGCAGCTTAAACTCAAGCTGGGCATGTGTGCATGCATGCCCAAGATCCCGACAGGAGAATGGGGGAGAAGCAATTGCAGCATGGCCATTCCCCCTTGGGGGGGGTGTGATTTCTCACTTTCTATCTCTCTTTCTCTCTCTTCCTGGTGAGCGCACATGGGCTTTGTGATATCCAGCCACCTTAAGCACCACACCACCAGTTGGCCCAAGTTTTGTTATTTCTTATTTATGGATGTCTTTAACAGTGACATTAAGACAAATTATATCTGTCTTGCCATTCATCATAATAACTTGTGTTAAACCAAATGAATTACAGATGCTTCTTGTCTTGCAATGTGGTTACATCCTAACAAAACCATCTGAGACAGACAGACAGACAGACATAAACATGCAAACTGTTGCCATGTGATGTCCTCCTGCACTACCTTGGGATTGTGTAGAGAGTTCCCACCAGGAAAAAGACCTTTACCAGATGTGGTCCACTGACCTTGGACCTCCAAAACTGTGAGTTAAGTAAACCTTTAGTCTTTACCTGTCACCCAGTTTCAGGTATTCAGGTATTAAGCAAAAGATAATGGATTAAAACACCATCATTAGTTAAAAATAGCCTAAGTCAGGGACCAACAGTTGGTGTAATGGCTATGTTGCTGGACTCCCATGTAGTCCATAACAGTTCAAATCCCGGACCCAGCAGCTTAAACTCAAGCTGGGCATGTGTGCATGCATGCCCAAGATCCCGACAGGAGAATGGGGGAGAAGCAATTGCAGCATGGCCATTCCCCCTTGGGGGGGGTGTGATTTCTCACTTTCTATCTCTCTTTCTCTCTCTTCCTGGTGAGCGCACATGCCCTATAGCAAAAACCTCTCCTCCCAAAAAACAAATAGCATAAGTCTAAAATGCATTTAATAAACCTAACTTATCAAACATTATAACTTAGCTTAGACTACCTTAAACACATTTCAAACATTACATAGTTCAGCAAAGTCCTCTAGCAGTCTATTTTATAAAGATGTGTTGAATATCTCATGTAATTTATTAAATACTCCTGAACGTGAAAAATATAATGGTTGCATGGTACTAGAAGTAACTTCTACTAACGTTTACTGCTTTGCACCATCTAGAGTCAAAAAATTATAAGTCAAACACTGCAAGTCAAAGACCATCTGTACTCTTTTGATTTGACTCTAACCTATGTGTTTCTTACTGTTCACTCATGGAGCATCCTCCACAAGAATGTTTATAAAATTAATATTTATCAGTAAAACTCCATCTCAAATGTATCGCCCACCTTGATAAACATCAACATAATGCATTTCTTTCTTCCTTAAGCTTTCCCTCTCATGCTCTATATTGAATTATATCTCTTAAATCACTCAACTTATGTAATTTCCTGTTATTGTTATTTGTGTCATTGCTTTTCTTCTGTTACTTAATAAACTCTGTTTTTCTATTTTTTTAGAGGTTTTACCTCAGGGTGAATGTGTTCACTAAAGGAAAGAGAGAGAGGGAAAGTGAGAAATCACATCCCAAGTGGAATGGCCACACCACAATCCCTTTTCCTCCATTTTCCTCCTAGGATCTTGGGTATGTATGTACATGCACCCAGCGTGAGTTTCAAGCTACCAGGTCTGGGACTTGAATTGAGGTCAACCATGGAGGAATCCAGAGACATAACCTCAATGCCATTTGCTGCTTCCATGTAATAAGCTTTTAGTTGGCTGAAACTGTCCTTAAGATCATCAACAATAGCCAGAAGCATTTGTTGGACAGGAATAATAAATGTCATTGCTTGACTTACAATTTGACTTCTACTTAATTTCTAAAAGATTCTCAGGGTCACATTGACTCTGTTGTCTCCAGGATAAATTTTATACCTTTCATCTTAATATTCACTGACTCACTAATTTACTTCACTTAACTAGTTCAAGTTTACTTTCTACTACCATTACCTGATGCTCCTTACTCTATTTACTTGAACATTCAAATAATTTCTTTAATATATATAGACAAAGAATGATCTAAAAACAGAACACAGAGATCTGAAACAAAATGTAAAGTGAATACAAGATTCTCTCTACTTTTCAGAATCTTTATGATCTTATCTGTGCTTTTGTTTTCTCATTTGATTGTCATTCTCATGTATAGAACTCAAGTCCAATATTTAATACATATTCTCTATTCCTCCAGCTCCAGAATCCCTGTGCATGGATTATAATTCATATGCTTTTTCTTAAAAGAAATCTAATTGGCTCAGATTATACTGTCTTTCCAGGGACTAGTAGAGCCCTTGCTCCCATCATCTGTGAAGGGCATGAAGAGTTGTGGAGCTTAGGATGTAAATCCTTTCCAAGAACGGAATTGTAGATAAGAAAGGTTATATAAAACACTGAATACTTTGGGACCACGGGCAGCATAATAGGTATGTTGCTGGACTCCCACATGGCAGATTTCATTTCAAGTCCCGGATCCAATGGATTGAAACTCACACAGAGCATGTGCTCATGTGTTTCCAAAGTCCTGAGAGGAGAATGGAGAAGGGATTGTGGTGTGGCCATCCCCTTCTTGAGAATAATTTCTTGCTTTTTGTCTCTCTGTTTCTCCAGTGAGCACATGTACCCTATAGCAAAAATCTCTCTTAAAAAAATAACAAATACTTCTTTTTAAATTTTATATTTCTAACAAAGTGATTATAATCAGTGAATAATCATTTATGTAGAACAAGCAGGATAAGCATATGATTTTTTGGAGAGGTTTTTGTTTTTTTTTTTTTTTTTTTTTTTTTAGCGGCTGGTTTTTTTTTTTTTTTGCTATAGCTCGTGGGCGCTTGCCAGACAGACAGAGAGAGACATAGAGACAGAAAGCAAGACATCACACCCCAGAGGGGATGGTCACACTGCAATCCCTTCTCCTCCATTCTCCTCTCGGGATCTTGGGCATGCACGCACACGTGCCCGACGTGAGTTTTAAGCCACCGGGTCTAGGACGCGAACCACGGTCGACAACGTGGGAGTCCAGCGACATAGCCAACTGCTGGTTCCCTAGGATAAGCATATGGTTTTTAGTGGACTGTTTGAAAATGATCATATGACCTCATTATTATGGTAGTAGCAGCCCTATATAAAATAGAATCTCAGTTAGAGCTGTTGATTTTAATGCTCATTTGGATCCTTTTTTTTTTTCAATGTATTTCTATTGGGAAATAGACATCAGGATGAAATTAGTCATGCAAAAGAATTATTATTATAATAAATGGTTATAAATGGGAAAGGATCATCCATGGTGGTAGGGCACCACTGTGAATGCTAGAGACACATGGGAAACACAGATTTGAATCCAGAGTCAATCAGAACACACCAAGTTCATGCCTGAATGTGCCCGTGGTCCTGACTGGATATATATATATATATATATATATATTAATTAAACTCAACTTTAAAAGAAGAAAGGTAGAAGGAATAGGATTGTTGAGAAGGATCTTCATACTTCATGTGGGTTTGATGCCTGTGAAAGGAAAGAAGGATGGATTGGGTAAGAACCTCAGACTGTAATGAAGTTCTGAAAAAGCCCTGACTTTCCTGGTGGGAAGCTTCAGCAAAACTTGCCCAGTAGATAAGTCACACATTGGGCAACAGTGGGATGACTAGAATATCTTCACTATGACGTTAGCTGGAAAGAGCCTGAGGAGAGAATGGCCTCAGTATGAGCCCTGCAGCCCAGGCTGTCAGTTAAGTTCACTCCTTCCACCGAGTTCTGTCATGAAAGATCTGAGCAGGACACTGCGCAACTGCCTCAGCCATTGACTCACACACTCATTGTAATATCCTCTTTTCAACACAACACAAGCACCACACAATCAAGTAATATGTATTTTTGTTAGCTCCTGCATGTGCCTAACCCAATGTGAAGGACGGAGCACACCTGTGACTACACTCGCTAAAAGGTTTTATTTAGGAGATGACGTGATAAGGCAGAGGGCATTTTTATCACTGTGAAAGTAATTTGTCTACTTTTCCACATTAATAGAACTCTGAATAGATTTTCAGATTCACTGAAATATTTAATTCCTACTTTGATACATATGAGTAATGAAAACATTCAGTATATCATATGTCCTGTTTAACAACCTGATATCACATGTTAATTATGGCTGACTATTACAACTTCCCTTTTTGTAGTGTTTTTTATCATTTACTTCTTTGCAAGCAAGATATTATATTGAAATATAGTATTTCATTTCAGATTTACAAATGATAAGATTGGGACTGGTAGAATGAAGGAAGCTATGAAAATCTTCAAATTCAGAAAATATGTGAAGGAAAAACTCAAAGTAGAATTGCCAGCTATTCAACTTTTTACTTGTTTCAGCCAAGGCACTTCTTTGGCTTCTGTCAACAATGCTACTCATCTCTTTGGATTTGTATATAGAAAATTGATATGGGCCAGTTTAATCAAAACTCTTCCTTGAAATGTTTATAATTAGATCCAAGAGACAAAAGTTCTATCTTGTCTATTGGAAATACCATGAAGAGAAAGATTACCTAAGTCAAAGAAGGTGAAGAGAAATCCTTGTGGTATTGGAATCTCTCATTCTGGGATTTCTGAACTTTATTATTAATTTTTATTTTTTGGAGAGGTTTTTGCTATAGGGCGTGTGCGCTCGCCAGACAGACAGAGACAGACAAACAGAAAGCGAGAAATCACCCCCCTAGGGGGATGGTCACACCGCAGTCCCTTCTCCTCCATTCTCCTCTCGGGATCTTGGGCACGCACGCACACGCGCCTGGCGTCAGTTTTAAGCCACCGGGTCCAGGATGCGAACTGTGGTTGACTACGTGGGAGTCCAGCGACATAGCCATTACGCTAACTGCTGGTCCCTGAACTTTATTCTTGTCCTTGGCTCCATTTGATTACATCAGTCAATACATTTTGTTAATTGCCTAAGATTTGTTTTGTTCATTATCAGCTACTTGAAATCAAACGGTTCCTCTTTGGGACCAACAAATTGGCATAATGGTTATATCACTGGACTCCCACCTAGTCAGCCATGATTCGAGTCCAGACCCAGTGGCTTGAAACATACTGGTCATGTGTGCATGTGTGCCCAAAATCCCAAGAGGAGAAGGAATTGTGGTGTGGTTATTCTCTCTGAGGGGGTGATTTCTCATTTTCTGTCTCTGTCTCTGTCTCTCTCTGGTGATTGTATATGCCTGTTGCAAAAAATCTCTCTTAAAAACCACAATAAAAATTCCTCTTGATAAAAAGAAAGGAATTCAGGTCCTTAGCCTAATGTCTCACTACCAATGAGTGACAAAGCAGACTGAAATTCAGGTCTAACCACTTCTCAATGTCGTTTCCTTATTTATTCTTATTCTTCAGAAGAGAATAAATGTACTTGAGCCATTGGGATGGTTACAATTTTCTTTTCATATTTTGTTTTCTAAACATATGAAAGCAAATTAAGCAGTGACATACTAACGTCATATACCATGTCTACATTGTCTTATCTTTAGTGGGTAAATATTACCTTAGTGGTTAAAGAGTTAATCTAATTCACTCAAACATATATGAGATAGAAAACACTTTAATTTGGATTTTAACTGAATGAAAAAGGTACAAACAGGTGAATTCCTAAATATAGTTGACCTAACTCACATTCCATCTAAAGAAATGCAGCTTTCACACATCTGCTGCTGAATATCTTGGCATACCTGCAATTTCTTTTCACACATATCTGAGCAACTATTTTCTTGATGTGCTGCCTACTTCAGAACCAAGCTGTAAAAAATTTCCCCAGAGAAGATTATAAATGCAACTCTGTGCGGAAGATCACTGGAGTCAGTTCAAGGAATGAAAGTGGAAATGCTGAAAAAGGCAGGGACAAATAGTGATTCCCTCGATTTGGGGCAAATTCATTCTGCCTTTCTCCCAAGTGTTAAGGATCCTAAGTTAAACCAAAAATTTTAATACAGAAATGTAAAAACAGTATTAACTAAGTTAAGTTTAAGATAAATTAATTATAATTGAAAGAGGACAGGTGGAAATTAAGGATTATATAGACATTAACAAGGTTCTTGAGAGGTTTTTATTCATCACTTTTTTTTTCTCCTGGTTTTACCTCTTTCATAATATAAAGGACACTCAGAACATTATTACTTAAAATGATCACTATTATTTCTGATGATTATTGTTTACAAAATTCTATGAAGTGTGTAAATTCATGTAGGTATTATACCTACTATGTTAAGAATGATTATCTATTTTTAAATAATTTAGAAGACATTATCAACACATAGAGTTTAGTCTACTCACTAACCTTTGCTCACTACAACTCTTGACTCCATCCTACTTCTGCTGCCATTTATGTCACCTATTACAGTAATTTCCTTACTGATCTCTAGTTCTCACTCTTGCCTCCCTCCAACACTTCATTTTCTACTCAGCAGCCAGAAAGAAGCTTTTAAAATATTCACATGTTCACATGTACACATACATGATTTTGTAACACACACACACACACACACACACACACACACACAATAGAAGTTCTTCAGTTACTTCCCATTGTCATAAAGATGAAGTTTAACCATCTTAAAAAAGTAAATAAGTTCATGAATACTTAGGCTTCTGCTTCTCAGCCTTCTTAAAAGCTTTCATAAAACTAAGTTCTGTGATAATATTGTCTGTTTAAATGTGTTTTTCAATTTCAAGAGGAAATGGGTAACATTTTTTTAAGAAGAAACTGAAGGAAAGAATTTGATTTCTCTTGATGTTGTATTTATTTTTAAAGTTCTCTTTCGTATCTTAGAAAGTAGTTATTTGTGCAGATATGAATAAAGTCAACACATTTTCTACTTTAACATTTAACAATGACTTCATCTCTTGTATTATCACATTCCTTTGAATTACTCAAACTGGGGTCAGCCTACCACACTTGAACTCAAAGTTTCCACTTTTTCATAAGGCTGCTGCTGACATGGGAGTGCTGGGTGATCAGACCCAACACCTGTACTGGTTCTTGCCCAACTCTCACAAAGAATTAGAGACATGAACACAAAGGAGAGATAGCAAAGCAGAGTTTATTAAGAGAGGGAGGGAAGAGCAGAGTTTCCAGCACAGTGAAAGGGGTCCCAAATATAGTTACTAAACAAGGGCCAAGAAGTGACATTCTGGTTAAAGTGCTGGACTCCCATATGACCAATAGTGCTTCCTCTCTCCTTATCTCTTTGATGTACCCTATAGCAAATTTTTAAAAATTATCATAATAATTATTAAATAAATCTTAAAAAAATAATATAGTTACTAAATAGAAACCGTTGCTCCTAGCTAGAGTTTCTCCAAGTTCCAATGCAGGCAGATTTTGGCTGTGACAATAGCCATTGTGACTCCATGTTGGGTTTTTACCCTGTCTGTGTGTTCAATATCCCTATCTCCTGCCTTATTAGCAAGAAGTCATAAATTCTCTAGACATGTGTAAAAACACAGAGACTTCACTAAAAAGAAAAACACAGTGACTTCCTTTCCAGGCCCTTTCCCTATCTATCTGTAAGTAAGGGTTAACTCCCATCTTACTGCTAGAACTATAGGCAACAAGTCTAGTCAGAAATAAATTATTTAAAACAGCAGTTCGAAGACCATGTGTCTTTATTGTCAATACAACCTCAAAACAAAAATAATGACATTTCACCAACCATGTAACAAATTAACAAATATAATTTTCAATTATCATTATTGGTTAAAAGAGCATTTCAACTCCAAAAACTAAAAAAAAGTATCTTAGATTAAAGCCAGTCTTTGGGGCTAGCAGCTAGTGTAGTGGTTAAAGTGCTGGACTCCCACATGGCTGATCGTGGTTCCAGCCCTGGACCCAGTATTCAGTGGCTTGAAATTCATGCCAAGTGCATATGTGATCATGCCAAAATCCCAGGAGAATGAAGAAGGGATTTCAGAGTGGCTATCCCTCCTGGGAGGGGATTTCTCACTTTGTCTCTGTCTCCAGTGAGCACATGCACCCTACAGCAAAAATCCACCCCCCCCCAAAAAAAATAAAGTGAGACCTTGTAAATGATTGAATTTTGTATTAAGGAAATAAGAAACTCACTAGATTAAGCTTGCTCTTAAATCTCTCATCTCACCTCTGAATGGTTTCTAAACTCTGAGAACGAATCCTATGAGTTCCTTAAAAATACATCTGATTCCTTGTTGGTAACCACCATGAGTCAAAGTCCAGAAGCATTGCTACCATTTTTATTTCCCTATCTGGTCACACTTGCCTCTACATTTGCTGTCAATTTGCCTCTCTAATAGCTCTCTGTAGTCCCTAAAGACATATGAGGCCCAGAGTATCCACAGTACTATGCAGATAACTTGTATTATTTACACATTCTGTGACTACGGGCATGCAATAATAAGTTGAAACAACATTTATTAACAAGAAAGAGAATCATATTCTCCAATTTAGGTCTACATACCTTTTTAATATCTACAAATTACATAAACAGATGCTATTCTAAAAAGATTTCTTTAATTTGAAACCTGATATAAAGCTTCTCAACCAGAGATTGGCCCTATTACTATTTACAGCATAATCACCCAAGTTCCTCGAGACTGCTTCTCTTCCTCTACCTGGTGTGGAGAGGGAGGATGACCTTCATGTATAGAAGGAGCTTTTAGGATAGAAGAGAATCCTTCAAATTATAAATTTTGCAGCTTATATAGAAAATGCAGCACA